>NC_066525.1:2397500-2400000 GCF_024679095.1 Eriocheir sinensis
TTTGTGCTTACTTATTTATTCACTTGTTACGTAGTTTTTCCTTTTTTGTACTGAGGGAGAGGGAGAGGGAGAGGATATATTTTGTCAGTATTTCCTTAAGAGACGGCGTGCAAGCGAGAAATCATTAAAAGAAACGTCTCCATGAGTTATTTATCTCTCCGCCAATCTCACAAGATGTCGCAAAGGCAAGACTTTACTAACAAGTGTCTCCTTCAATCTGTGTCAATGCTGCGTCTCTTTCTCTCTCTAGCAGATTTTGTGGTGATTTCAATGCTCTGATCAGTAGCAATCTCAGTTTCAAATTACCATATTTTTTGGTGGGGTGATTTCAATGCTCTGGTAGGTAGCAATCTCTCTCTCTGTGTCTCTCTCTCTCTCTCTCTCTCTCTCTCTCTCTCTCTCTCTCTCTCTCTCTCTCTCTCTCTCTCTCTCTCTCTCTCTCTCTCTCTCTCTCTCTCTCACACGTAGTATTTGTTAGGCGTGATTATGTGCAAACTCTTTTTTTTTCTCGTCATATATATTATCCCGAGTCACTGACACTTAGTATTCGCGGGGCTGCATAGCTCATCCGCGCGCCTCTGACTTATCTGGGACCGCCGCGTCACTCACTCAGCGGCCATCCAGGCGTGACAACGAGCGAAATATTTATGTGCGCGACAATTGGCTGGAACGTGTGAAGGTTGTCGAGTGATCAACCAGCCTTGTCCGTCTGTCAGTTTCGTCACTTGAGTGGGGGTGATGGTGAGGGATGGGGGTAGTGGGAGGCATGAGTAAGTGGGGGTGGGGTAGGTGTGGAGAGGGTGTGAGTGAGGGTGTTAATGAGAGCATGAGTGAGGAAGTGTATGACGTGGAGAGGTGGACGGGTGATGATTACAGATAGTGGATGTATTGAATTATTAGTTAGGGAAAATGGAGGAGAGGAGAGGAGGATGAAGTGGAGGCGGAGGAAAAGAGAAGAGAAGAGGAGCAGAAATGGAAGAAAGGAAAGAGAAAGAGAAAGAAAGAAAGAAAATAAAGAGAAATAGGAGGAGGAGGAGGAGGAGGAAGTGGACGAAAAGAGAGAAAAAGAGAAGAGAAGCAGAAATGAAAGAAAGAAAAGAAAAAAGAGAAAGAAATAAAGAAAGATAATAAAGAGAAATAGAAGCTGGGCGTGAGGTGTATAGATCCCTTGAGGAAGAAAAATAGACTAGCTAAAAGGGAGGGAGGGCGGAGGGAAAGGCTGAAGCTATGAACCGAGGTGTTTAAGGTAAGAGACGATGGTGGTGGGGAAGGGGTGTGAGGATGTACCTGCCTAGCATAGACACACCTCATTACCCACCAGGTGACGCACGAACCACACTCCCCACCCACGGCTACACCCCACAAGCCCACTCACCCCTCACCCCTCTCCTCCCTTTCATGCCCAGGACAAGGATACTCAGAACTCACACTCCCCTCTGCCTCTTCCCTTCTTCCCTCCGTTTCCTCAACCTCCACCTGCTTTTTCTTCCTTCACCTTCCTTTACTCCTTCAGGATATCCAGGACATACACTCCCTACTCCGACTCCCTTCAACCCTGTGTATCCTCAAGCTCCACCCTCACCTCCACCCTCAAGTAACACCTTCAATATGCGTTCTACATGATTTCACTGCCTTTCTACTGATGTTTATACCCTGACTCACCCATAGGCGTTTTACCACTGGCACCACCATCACCATCACCTTCAAGTATTACCTCCAATAATATTTTCTACATGATTTCCCTGCATTTCTACCCATAGGCGTCCCACCAGCACCACCTTCACTGCCACCTCTAGCACCAACACTCTCGCTGACACCAGTTACACCCTTCTTAAGCCTCGCCTCGCAGCGCCTCCACCCTGACACACACACTCAAACGCACATCACCCACACCCACCTAATGCATCATAATCACCATCAGTGGACAGGAATTTACACCTCATCCGGCCGGTTACATTTGGCGAGAATTATTGGTCGAGCGTTAAAGTTTCACCCTTCGCCGAGCATCGTTTCATGGGAGGGTGAAGTGTGTCCAGCAGCGGCCACATCACCTGCAGGTTTTTAAGAGGTGTTTGCGAGGCGGCATAAACTCGGCTTTTGGCAGCTTCATGGAGTCTTTAATAAGCGCCTCGAGACTCACACACACACACACACACACACACACACACACACACACATACACACGGGCGACACACATACACACACACACACTAAAAAAAACTCTCGCCCTTCAGAAAATGTTAAGTCTTTTTTAATGTTTTCGACTTTTCTGTATGCACCTCAAGGCAGGGGATCGCAGGTAAGGCCGGGGAGGGATTGAGTGAGGATCGGGCCGTGTGTGAGGTAGTTGCGGTGGTGTTAGTGGTGATTCTGGGGGTGCTGGTGATGGTGGTGATGCTCGTTACTCTGGTGATGATGGTGATGGTGATGGTGGTGGTGGTAATGGTGGTGATAGTTGTGGCTCCTCCCGAAATTGACCCCTCTTTCGGCCACCTCTTTG
>NC_066525.1:2402500-2410000 GCF_024679095.1 Eriocheir sinensis
GTGTGTGTGTGTGTGTGTGTGTGTGTGTGTGTGTGTGTGTGGAGTCCTGGGTGTTGTTTGCTGGACTAAATTACCAGGGAACGCAATCTACATTCTCCTCTAAACATTCTCATTTTGGTTCATTATTAGTTCTTACACGATGCATCTTACAGCAGCTGCTCGACTTTATAATGAAGTATTAGAAAAAAAAACAAGCTTGAGATTACTCAGCTATCGCTTTTCAATGCGCGGCCACTCACAAATGCCTCGGGACGGTCGGACTGGTCGGTATAGTTTTGCGGGGCAGACGTGTCGTGTGTCGGCGGGAAGCTGCCACTAGGTCCTGCTACCTGTCAGGGGCGCGTAACTTATCACCCCACGGAGGAGGTATGTCGCGTTCGAGGGCCGCGAAGACATCTTGTAGGAACCCATGCAGCCGTGTCAAGACAAGCTCCGGCCACTCCCCGGGCCCACCATGCCCCCTCACCGCATTGTCTCCGCCTGCCTTTCCTCCTTCAGCCACTCCCTCCTCACCCCACAGTTACACGGGCCTTACCTGCCCCCGAAAAATGCATAGTTACTGGTGACGTGGGTCCTCAGTGGTGTGTTTCTCTTTGTATTCGGGTGCAAAAGTCTTCACGTAAAATCCTTCCCATGCCAAGAATAAACATCACTGGTTCTGCTTCTGCTCGTGGTGAGGTGCGGTGCCGTGGGTGTATGTTGCGTTTGAATTTGAATATTAGTTCTGATCGTGTTCTTTGCCAAGCTAGTGACTGTATGAAAAAAAATACCTATCATGCGCCTTTTCTTTACCTAATTCAATTTTCAAACTGCAACATCGCGCAGAATATTTCAAGGCGTGTGCCGAGGGCGAGGCGAGGACAAATACGCAACGAAAAGACGAGGAATATTTTTGTGGAAGTCTGGAGGCCAGCTCGTGGGAGGAGGACGAGGGTTACGGATGCTGAACGCTGCTGACCCCTCACGGCGGTGGGCGCTGACTCCCCTGACATATTGGCTGTAAGATGTTTACCTGTCACCTGGGAGAGTCTAGGGGCATTCCAGGCGTGCAGTCAATTTGAATTTATTTGTTTGTAAATAAGGAGTCGGCCATGTTCTGTTCCTGTTATGAGTTCATTATAAACTTCAACAAGTGTTTACATTTCTCTCTTGTCGAAGTAACTCCGGACGAGAAGTAATCTATGCAGCAAGATGAGACGCGTCGGCAGTAGAGGATCGTGATTTGTATTCTAGAAGAGGAGGTTTAATCCCTAGTAATTTGTCGTCACCGTCACAGAAGCAAAATAACGTGTGCCTCGATGCTTGACGAGAATGAAGCCGCAGAGTTACAATTAAAAGGATGTGTGATAGTAAGATACTTCAGCCTAAGACCTCGCCTCAACCCACAGGAATCCTCCACAAGTGGCGATAACACTGGATGAGGCGGCGGCGATGGAGGAAAGGTTTATCAGTAGAAGGAGGCGGGAAGCGTCGTGTTAATAGAAGCTATGAAGACTAATCGTGAGAGATACGTTGAGAGTCAGGGATCAAGTGAAGGGGGACAGCAGTACTTGAGGGCGGCGGGCGGGGTGGTGTGGCATGCGGCGGAGTGACCCCCGGCGCTGCTACATGCCCTGCCACCACCCTGACGAGACCACCCCGCATAAACAAGGCCGCCTCCAAAACGGGTCACTTGACATTCAAGATCAGTGCGGGGCTGACTGTGCCGCCGTGGTTTATGAACCGCTTGAGAACGTACAACAAGAAGGGAAGGGGGAGCGGCGGGGCTGTAACTCAGGCACGGCACAACGCGCGCCACCGGGACCCTTCTGTCGGCGAGGCGGCGAGGCGCAGGGCCCCTCCGCCTCGGGGGTCAGGGGCTTCCTTGATCTTTCTTAAATATACTCGGAAGTAAATTACGAGCAGACTCAAAGACTTAATGCACGTAAATTTCAGGCCTTGATGGAGCACTCTGGACATGTTCGGTGTCATGTACATAATTGCTTTGCGGGGACCATTTATTAAACTGATGCTCTCAATGGCATTTTGGACCTAATTTATGCTCTAAGATATTCTCCCTTATGCTTTTTCTTATTTACCAATAGGTAACAGATCCATTATTCTATCTCTCTCGAAATGTTCACTTCCCTCAGCGGGATACACTGATGCTCGACTCACCCGTGTCCTCGGCAGCCGCGAGTCCCCGCGGAGCGTTGCGTGACCCACCCCGAGCACGGCACGCCGCCGGCCGCGGGCGGAGCCGCCAGCCGCAGCGACGCGTGTTGCCGCCCACGAGAGTCGCCGCAAGAATCACACTCAGCGCTAAATCAGTCTCGAGGTCCATCTACGGAGGTCACTCCACCCATGCTCACCTCCTCTCATAGCTTGACAGCTCAAAGATATTCCTCTTATTAATATTGATATCTTTGATACTTATTCTTTCCTGGGTCATTGGTTTATCTTGCTAAACACAAGGCTAAGAATTATCACTAAAGAAATGAGGTACGGCGAGGTCCTGGCCGCCGCCCCCTGGGGAGGAGATAAGGGATCAAGAGGCCCGCCAGTACGCCCCAAACGGTGCCCAGTTAATATGTCTTTTGTCGCGGGACTTTCGTCTCCTTATGAAGGTATCGGACATCGGCTTAAAGGTTGACCTGTGTCACCCGGCTATTTAGGTAACATTGTTCGGAATTTTTTTCATCAGTTTTCATTGTCCTTCGACGGATCGTTAATGGAGTGAGTGTGACTGGCAGCGGACATGAGTTAACAGACAGGGTGAGCGCCTCGGCCCAGGTGAGGACCCCTGATTCTTATCGCGGGGATAACGCCGCCATTCGTAGGCACAAGACCTGCACGTGACTGCATTAACACATAATTCGCACTCACTGAACTGACTCTTTAATCAAGAGCACTTGCATTGCATTGTTAAGAGTTGAAAAAATCTTGATGTTTCCTGCTCGGACTGAAGGAAGAGAACCCGGGTCCCTGGGGGGAGGAGGAGGCCGTTAAGTGAGGGCGAAGACCCCGAGGGGAGGGAGAGTCCGGGCGTCAGAGGGAGGAGGAGCATGAGGAAAGGGAAGAGAAGCAGGAGGAGAAGGAGCTGGAGAAGGAGGAGGAGGAGGAGGAGGAGGAGGAAGTCAGCATTATATTACCAGGCTAAGTAGTGCTGAGGTAAGCGGAGCTGTCAGAGGGTTACGTGCCCTCACTCCCTCTCACTCCATTAAAAGGTCCGCTGAGTCTGGAGAGCTGAGGAGGCGGCCCGGAAAGTTTCCCTGCCTCGCCGCTTGTGTGTGTGAGTGTGTGCGTGTTTGTACATCACCTGACTCGTTACATACCTTCTATATGCTTGCAATACTGTTTCCTGTCTTCAGTGTTGCTTCTGGTGATGGTGACCCCGAAATCGACCTCTCTTTTCGCCACTCTTTACTTTTATCTTTTATGGGAGCGGCGAGTAGCGGGCTTTTTTTTATTTTTTTGTACCCTTTTTGTTGCCCCTTGAGCCGTGTCCTCCAATGTAATAAAAGAGAATGAATTACGGATTTTTGTTTTCCGAGCTCCTCTCCCTACTGTTACTCCATTTGGGTGTGTTACAGGGAAAATTAAGGAGAATGGTTGTCCAAATAGTCTTTCCGTTGCATTCCAGTTTTTCATGAATTAAAGTTTGAGAATTTAATTTGTCGATAACATTTTTTTAAATTTGATACCCATAAGATCCTTGACGAATTTCCATAAACTCAAACTCTCCGTCTGCTGTGTTCTCTTGTGGGAGTTTTCTCTGCCGCATGTGCAAAAAAAAAACAAAAAAAAAAACAACAAAAAAACAGAGGATAATTCGTTTACATATTACCAGTGTTTATTTCGTTTACTCTTGGCATGATTTTTTTTCGTGGTAAACCAAAGGAGGTGAATTTAAACGAGGACAATTTGTTTACATATTACCAGTGTTTATTTCGTTTACTCTTGGCATGATTTTTTTTCGTTGTAATCCAAAGGAGGTGAATTTAAACGAGGACAATTTGTTTACATATTACCAGTGTTTATTTCGTTTACTCTTGGCATGAATTTATTTTCGTTGTAAACCAAAGGAGGCGAATTTAAATCAAGACACCTCTCCACCCGAAATTGACCTCTCTTTTGGGTACTCTTTACTTTTATCTTTTATAGGAGCGGCGAGTAGCGGGCTTTTTTTTGTACTTTTTTATTGCCGTGTCCACTGATGTAAAAAAAAAAAAATCACTCGACGATATGGGATGGACAAAAGAGTAAATGTTTAGCCCCCAAACACTGCTCTTCGCGGTCACCAGGTTGCGGCCCTGACCACTCGACCCACATTCATCCAGCGTTCCGTGATCCAGGGTTAAGAGAAGAGAAGAGAAGAGAAGAGAGAGAGTTAACCCTGCCGTGATCAAACACCTCCCAACCAGCGGGCCGGGCAGGGCACACTCGCGAGGCGCTGACCCTTTACTAGCCTGGTTGACATGACACTCGTTCCGCCCAGCCGTGTGCCGCCCCGCCCCGACTCTGCTCTTCCTTGGCACATCTGGCGTTATACCGGGTCGTTTTAATTCGATGGAGTGACTCAGCGGCTTTACCTTTCCTGGCGTCTTCCTCCTCCTCTCTTCTCCTCCTCCTCCTCCTCTTCCTCCTCCTTCAGGGCCCGTTATACCGTAGAAGCACACGTTGGGTTTCATATTTTTCGCGCCGCGCATGTCTCCACTTGAGGCTTGCCCGCCCGCCCGTCAGATCCGAGGAGCAGCTGGCGCGACGCAGCTTCAAGATGCGTCAGTGCAGTCCATCTGTCTGTGTGTCCATATGTGTCCAGCTTTGTTCCTGTGTTAGTTCATCCGTCGGCCTGTGTGTCTAACGTTCCTTGCGCATACCTGTCCTTTTTCTTTTTCTATACCAGGTAATCTATCTGTCTGTTTTATAAGTTTTAGGTTTATCTATCGGTATACACAAGTTATATATTGATGTAGTACGTCTATCTATCTATATCAATCGGTCAGTCAATTAATCTATGTTTATCTATTCACCTGTGTCTATCTATCTATCTATATCCATCCGTCCATCTACCTTCCTACCAACCTATATATCTATTTCTTCCCTTCGCTCCTCCTGATAATATTGGCATCCATTTCCTAAGTCCTGGGTGTCTGCCGGCGTGCACGAGGGAGGTGCTGGCTTCAGGGGGAGGCGGGGCCGCGGTGCCGTCCCTGCCAGACTGATAAGGCGTGTAAGGTCAGGCCCCACCCAACCCCTTAAAAATGATTGTGAGTACTTGACGCGCCATGCACATAACTCGGTCGATTATTCCGTGGTTTATGTCGTAATTAGCGTGCGATAACGATACAAAAAGTCCTTCCCAAAATAACTTTTAATGCAAGTGCAAGACCTGTTATTTATTCTGATGCGCGTATTAATAATAAACAAATTACTACCTCATGTTTGGCTTACGTGTTATCATCTGTCTGTTACTTCCAATCTCTCTCTCTCTCTCTCTCTCTCTCTCTCTCTCTCTCTCTCTCTCTCTCTCTCTCTCTCTCTCTCTCTCTCTCTCTCTCTCTCTCTCTTTACAAGCTACAACGTCAACAAAACTAAATAACTTCACTATAAAATCATACAGTGGGTATTTGTGTCTGTGCGTATGTGCGTGTGTGCTTGAGGCAGAGAGGAAGGGAGGGAGGGATTGAAGGAGAGAGGGAGGAAGAGGGGCAACACACTCCATCACGGATCAAATCGCTTAGGATTCCACTGCATCGCCTCTCCCAGCCTTGCCTTCCCTTTCTGCCCCGCGATCCTTACCCACAGACCCATCCTGCTGCTGCCCATATCTCCCTTCTTTTGCCAACACTTTCCTGCATCTCAATCACTCTCTCGCACCTCAATCTACACCTGCCACACCATCAACCCTCAAACCTCACAGTGGTGGAGAAAGATATGAGAGGCCGAACATCACGGAAGAAATGGCTATGGACCGGCAACAGTGGAGGAGGATCATATCCCGTCCAACCGCACCATAGGGAATAAATGGACGTTAAACGATGATAATGATGATGATGATGATGATGATGATGGTCCCAATCTTCCCTCTTTTCCTCGCCCATCTCTCCCTTCTGTAGCTCACTTCCTTCTCAATCCGTTACGCAGCTTTGTATATTTTCTCTTACCTGTATATCCCTGCCGCACCATCAACCCTCAAATCTCACAGTGGTTCCAATCTTGTCCCTTCTTCTCCTCGCCCATCTCTCCCTTCTGTAGCTCACTTCCTTCTCATTCCGCTACGCAGCTTTGTATTTTTCTCTTATATCCCTGCCGCACCATCAACCCTCAAATCTCACAGTGGTCCCAATCTTGTCCCTTCTTCTCCTCGCCCATCTCTTCTTTTCGCAGCTCACTTCCTTCTCATTCCGCTACGCAGCTTTGTATCTCTTCTTACCTGCACATCCCAGCCGCACCACCTGCCCTCACGCCGCTATAGCCTCTTTTGGTCTCGAGACACAGCCCACCGCCGTGCACCTCCACTGTAGAGAATCGTCCAGCAGGTGGTACTCGCCCTCGCCGCCCCGCCAAACACTGCGCCGTGTCGCGGGTGCATCTGCTCTGGACTGGTTTCGTGGAGCTCAGAGACTTGCAGCAGGAAAGGCAAAAAATGTGTCGGAAAAAGATTAGGAGGAAGAAAAGGACTCCGCGTTTTTTTTTAAAGTGATAGTGTTAATAAAAGAAATGGCCATCTTATCTTCAAAGCAAAATTAGTAAGAGATGATTTAAACTCACTTATACATCATTCGCCTCGAAGTATAACCGAAGTCTGGCAACAAGGCGTATATTTAATCGGCTATCCTTTTTTTTTTTTTCTTTACATAATTTCACATAAACAAGTTTCTTTATGTTCCTATTCAGCCTATCTTTGCAGTAATTGCAGGTAGGAAGCGGCTCTTTGAGTGCTGACAGGTGTGTCAAATGTGGCAGAGGTGTGTGGTGAGCAGGTTGTGAGAGTTGTTGGCGGGGATCAGGTGCACTCCGGACCCGCCGTGTCAGGTGTAGCAGTTTTGGGAGGACGAGGATGTGGCGTGGTGTAGGGAACAAGAGTACAAGACACTGCTTAGACGGGTGAGAGGGTAGGCGATGAAAGGAAAGGGAAAGCAGATATCAGAAAGAAGAACCCGCCGTGTCAAGTGTAGCAGTTTTGAGAGGACGAGGATGTGGCGTGGTGTAGGGAACAAGAGTACAAGACACTGCTTAGAACGGGTGAGAGGGTAGGCGATGAAAGAAAAGGGAAAGCAGATATCAGAAAGAAGAACCCGCCGTGTCAGGTGTAGCAGTTTTGAGAGGACGAGGATGTGGCGTGGTGTAGGGAACAAGAGTACAAGACACTGCTTAGACGGGTGAGAGGGTAGGCGATGAAAGGAAAGCGGAAGTGGATTGCAGAAAGAAGCATTAAGTAGGAAAGGTCAATCTCTCAATCTCACAATGTCTCTCTCTTTCTCCCTTTCTCTATTTTAACTTTCATTCTTTCCCTCT
>NC_066525.1:2415000-2487500 GCF_024679095.1 Eriocheir sinensis
TTTGATGATGGTGTTGGTGGTACTAGTGTTGATGGTGTTGGTGGTGTTGGTGTTGGTGTTGGTGGTGCTGGTGGTGCTGGTGTTGGTTCTGATGCTGGTGTGAGTGCTGCTGGGTCCTCCCTCTCCCTCCTCGTCATCATGGCCATTATCTTTGAGTCGGCCGTAGCTTCTGCTGCCATTTATATCCCTCGTATTTTCTTTCCCACGTCCGTCGGTCGAGGATCTTCTAGGTACAGGAACGAAAAAATTGCACGGGGCCGTCGTAAATTACAAGGATCCCGTATTCTGATCCGATTCACTTTTGATTTAATGGCTGCTAAGAGATGACTGGTGTTGCGTGCACACAACACACACGAGAAAGCAACATATAATACCGCGCATTTTGACGCTGAAATATCACCGCGCTCCGTGTCTCCGCAACCTCTCATCACCCCGGACCCGATGATTTGCCGGCGTTTGTAAAGAGTCGGAATATCCAGCATTTTCGTCCATCATGTGTAATTATGTATACTTCAGTGTATAATCCGTGATTCGTTGGACATTAAGTCGAACTCCTCTGTGAAGAAACATGACTTGCGTTCCTGAAAGCTCCATCATTTGATCAGTGGCACCACCCTTGCTCTCAACACACTTATCCTCCTCCTCCTCCTCCTCCTTCGTATCCCTTCCACCCCTTCCCCCTCCCCCCCCCCGGCACCATCCACTCATCTTGTTCTCTCTCCCCCTCCTGCCTCCAAACACTACACAAGCTCAATTCCATCTCTCACAACCGCTCATCACATTTCTAACTTACCCATAACCACCACGACTCGCCCATCATACCCCATCCACATTTCAGACCCACCCACCCCAGCCCACCACACCCAACGCACTCACTGTTGATTGCCCTCCCCATCCCTTCGTCTGCCTCCTCCTCCTCCTCCCCACCCCACGCACTCTTACGTCAAGCAGAACTCTTCTCCCCCGCCCCTCTAAGACTGAAGACTCGACTTGTTCTTAGATTGCCTGAAAAAGTATAACCACCCGAGCATTTATGTAATCTGTGTAGCTAACGTTGGGCTCCTTGTTATGAACGTGTTTCCAGTGTGTGTAGTACAGCCGCGATCGCCTTCCAAATTTACTACCACTTAATTACAACCTCTACTACTACTACTACTACTACTACTACTACTACTACTACTACTACTTATAAGATAGAAAAAGAAGAAATAATAGCTCCGCGTATCCATCACCGTGCCCCGTACACATAAGAACACACGTAATGCACTTGCACTAACCTTCCGGGCCAACACACCCCAACGAGCGGCCTGTGTTGTCATCCCTCAAGCCAGGTCGGAGCGTGCCCTGCGTTGCTTCACCTGTCCCGCCGCGCCGCGTCTGTCCCCGGAACACCTCAACAAACCTACCCGGCCATGCTTCAGTGGGCACAAGGGGGGGACGCTTCACTCCGCCCTCCTCGGCTCCACCTACTTACCTGCCTGCCTCTCTCTCTGCCCACCTGCCGACGAATAACGGGCTCGGGTGCAGGTTTTCCTACTTTTACCGTGATTAGGTGTGTTGCGTCTTCCTCTCTTTCTTTCTCTCGCTCTCTGTCTGTCTCTCTCGTGTGTGTGTGTGTGTATGTGTGTGTGTGTGTGTGTGTGTGTGTGTGTGTGTGTGTGTGTGCGTGCCCGCTCGCCAGTGTCTGTGTCTGCGCCTGTCTTATGTCAAAAGTATGCAAATCCACACATAGGCGTGATATATAATAAGGACAGACGAGTCTTCGCGGCAACAAAACTGTCACTTTCAAGCGTGCTGAACGTGCGGCGAGAACAGTCTGAGCGTGGAGTGTGCGTTCGTTGTTGGGACGGTTATGTATGGAGATGTGTGTTTGAAAATATGTCCGTGTGGCCATTTCTGGTTATTTACACAAGCGGGTGAGTGAATGGTTGACGTTGGGTTCCTGCGGCGGGGGGCCACGCGGCCGAGATAACCATCAGCTCCTCCCTGCAGCGCCCCGCAGCCCCGCGCCCGACGCCCCGCCACCCTCCACACGTCCGTACACCCTAGACCTTCGCCCTGCCTTCACCCGAGACTCCCACCACCACCACCACTACCACCAGGCCCACTAACACCTCCATGACCACCACCACCTGTTCCACTCACACAGGCAGCCAAGCATCTTCTTTTATAATTTAGCAGACAGTTTCCTTCACCCGGCACCTCCACAAACTATTTTCTCCACGTCGCCTTCCCGCCACAAGAGCCTCGCAGTCTCCAGCCACCCTCAGCCACTTTTCACATCTGACCCTCGCCCTTTCCAGTCACTTCCTCCTCTGGACGCCCGCCCCCAATGGCCTCGTGTTCGCTCCATTACCTGGGAGGTGTTTGAGATCCTCTTCGTAAGGGACGTTCTTACAGCTCCGCCAAGATCCTCGGCCAGACAAGTGAAGGCAGTTTCTTCATTCGTGACTCATTATATCTCGTGACGGGACGCTCCGCCGCCTCCCTCCCTTGCCTGGCTGACTTGACCGAGGTGGCGGAAGGGAGGGAGAGAGTGGGAGCGAGGGAGAGGCCGGAGGATAGCCAGTGAGAAGGGGCATTGTCTGTACTCAGGGAAGAGCCAGTCACTGAGGGTGGAGACAACTCGAAGCCCGACACCATTAGTTACTGTCGTCTTCCTCCCTTAAACTATAATTCAGGTGTTTTTAGTTGTCTTGTGTTGCCTTCCATCCCTCCGCCGGCCCGCGTGACCTATGCTCCCGCCGCGCCATCCTCGAGGACTTAGTGTGGCGGGAATGGCCGAGATAAAGGGCGCCCTGAGATCTGCGAGGAGCCGAAGCGTGTCTGGCTAACGCACTAGGGAGCTGGGAATAATTAAATCAGCGAACTCAACACACACACACACACACACACACACACACACACACACACACACACGCACACGCATACACACTCACATGCCCACACTTCTCATAGTACGTTGCCTTTGTATTTACGTAAAAACTTCACTATAAATGTTGCTTTGATGCTAATGATTTGTTTTCTCTCTTTTCCAGGTGAGTCAAGAATGTTGTTACCTGTGATTGTCTGTTCGAGGGGACCGAATTCACTCCTCGCAGGGTAGGATTGTGATTTATTTTGTACTTTTAAGTCTTTTATGCACTGAACGTTCTGTGGAATTGGGTTTTGAAAGAATCTCCTTATTTCAAACATTGTATTTTCTGTGGGGTATTTTAGAGCAAGGGTTCGTGAATAACTTGCGATCCTTGAGGGAGTATGTCGTTCCTCACTTTACGTATATGTTTTAGAGCAAGGGTCGTGAATTGCCGGCGGACGTTGAGAGAGTATGTCGTTCCTCACTTTCCGTTTCTGTCGTACACGCGGCCACGCATACCTGTCCCGTGTTTAGACGCTTGCTGGGCGACAACAAAGAGACCAGGTGTGTCCTCTTGTCCCGTCCCGCCTCAAGTATGCCTTTTCCTACCTTCTTTCACAATGCTATTTTTGTTTGTTACGAGAACATGCTTCACTCGAGGGAGATGGGTTCTTTGTATGTGTGTTTAACCATTTTAACCAAACTTATGTAGCTCTGTACTTTTATTATGCAGTGGATAAGGACCTGGGTCTATACTTACGGACCAACGTAATACAAAATGTCATTAGAGAAAACAAAGGAAATGTGTTGGTTTCAGTTCTTTTAAAAGGTAGATGATTCTTGGCCCACACCTACACACGTTACTGAAGCTTCGTAGCCGGCGACCAACACACCTAGGCCGGCATTATAAGACTTTCTCTTCTCACTTAACTACTTCTAAAGGTCAAATAGGGGATCAATCGGCTTCTAATGAGTGTTTTTAGGTTCATGATACAGAAGGAGGGTCAAACTACCACCAGGGTCAAGAAACTACCCCTGGAAAAGCCCCAAACTCCTACGAAAGCCTTGTCAAATACGTGAACTTGAACGACGAAAAGTTTTATAATACGACCCAACTAAGGCGGGTATTATAAGACTTTTGCTTCTCACTTAAACTACTTCTAAAGATCAAATAGGGGATCAATCAGCTTCTAATGAGTGTTTTTTAGGTTCATGATACAGAAGAAGGGTCAAACTACCACCAGGGTCAAGAAACTACCCCTGGAAATGCCCCAAACTCCTACGAAAGCCTTGTCAAATACGTGAACTTGAACGACGAAAAGTTTAATAATACGACCCAACTAAGGCGGGTATTATAAGACTTTTGCTTCTCACTTAAACTACTTCTAAAGATCAAATAGGGGATCAATCAGCTTCTAATGAGTGTTTTTTAGGTTCATGATACAGAAGGAGGGTCATACTACCACCAGGGTCAGGAAACTACCCCTGGAAATGCCCCAAACTCCTACGTAAGCCTTGTCAAATACGTGGACTTGAACGACGAAAAGTTTTATAATACGACCCAACTAAGGCGGGTATTATAAGACTTTTGCTTCTCACTTAAACTACTTCTAAAGATCAAATAGGGGATCAATCGGCTTCTAATGAGTGTTTTTTAGGTTCATGATACAGAAGAAGGGTCAAACTACCACCAGGGTCAAGAAACTACCCCTGGAAATGCCCCAAACTCCTACGAAAGCCTTGTCAAATACGTGAACTTGGCCGAGGAAAAGTTTAATAATACGACCCAACTAAGGCGGGTATTATAAGACTTTTGCTTCTCACTTAAACTACTTCTAAAGATCAAATAGGGGATCAATCAGCTTCTAATGAGTGTTTTTTAGGTTCATGATACAGAAGAAGGGTCAAACTACCACCAGGGTCAAGAAACTACCCCTGGAAATGCCCCAAACTCCTACGTAAGCCTTGTCAAATACGTGAACTTGGCCGAGGAAATGTTTTAAAATACGACCCAACTAAGGCGGGTATTATAAGACTTTTGCTTCTCACTTAAACTATTTCTGAAGGTCAAATAGGGGATCAATCGGCTTCTAATGAGTGTTTTTTTAGGTTCATGATACAGAAGGAGGGTCATACTACCACCAGGGTCAGGAAACTACCCCTGGAAATGCCCCAAACTCCTACGTAAGCCTTGTCAAATACGTGAACTTGGCCGAGGAAAAGTTTTATAATACGACCCAACTAAGGCGGGTATTATAAGACTTTTGCTTCTCACTTAAACTACTTCTAAAGATCAAATAGGGGATCAATCGGCTTCTAATGAGTGTTTTTTAGGTTCATGATACAGAAGAAGGGTCAAACTACCACCAGGGTCAAGAAACTACCCCTGGAAATGCCCCAAACTCCTACGAAAGCCTTGTCAAATACGTGAACTTGGCCGAGGAAATGTTTTAAAATACGACCCTTAGTCAAAGGCGGGTGACGGGAGGCCCTCCAGCGGGCACTCGAGGAATGTTTAAGGCAGGTGGTCCCCCTCCCTCCCTGCTAACGACCGACATGTTGTACTGATGAGGCACAGATTGTATCAGAGATCAAGACGGAGTGTATACTAACCATACACCGATCGTATCTCAGGACTGTACTACACCATAACACACACATACGGGGTCCAGAGTCCCACCAGCCGAGAAGAGCCGCGTCCGCCACTTCATTCCTCCCTCTCCAGACGTAATGGATTGCGTGTAGTCTGAGGGCAGCATGTGTAATCCGCTTACGCTTGTGCCGCTGAAAAGTCGTGTTGCTACAGTGATGCGGTACACGGCAACGCGGGTGTAGAAGGGTAAAGTGTGGCTGCACGAGGGAGGATACATTAGCAGGGTCTGTGAGGGAGTGTAGGGTACAGAGTGGCCGTAAAAGGGAGGTGACAGCGTGGAGAGGATGGCGGGGCTGTTGCGGGGATATAACATGGGAACGGTGCCGTGATGCTGCCCTGGGGAGACTGCAGCAGGGGTGAGGTGGTGTTGCTGGGGCAGGGAGGCAGCAGGGCCGGCTGTGTGGAAGGGGTGAAGCGGTTAGTGTCGCTGTGGCAGGGAGGCATAAGTAGCAGCGTGGAAGGGGTAGAGTGGCTGTACTATTATAGGAAGGGAGCGGCAGCAGCAGGGTGTGGGCTTAGTGAGACGATGGGCAGAGTGCAGGTGTAGAGGGGGTAGTGGCAGGGTGTGGGCTTAGTGAGACGATGGGCAGAGTGCAGGTGTAGAGGGGGTAGTGGCAGGGTGTGGGCTTAGTGAGACGATGGGCAGAGTGCAGGTGTAGAGGAGGTAGTGGCAGGGTGTGGGCTTAGTGAGACGATGGGCAGAGTGCAGGTGTAGAGGGGGTAGTGGCAGGGTGTGGGCTTAGTGAGACGACGGGCAGAGTGCAGGTGTAGAGGGGGCAGCAGCAGGGTGTAGACAGTGCAGGTGTAGCGGCAAGGTGTAGTGCGGGTGTAGCGGGCCTGCGCGGCTGTACCCGGAACGCTGGGACTGTATCAGCGGTACACGGGTCTCTCTTAGCCCCCCGCGGAGAACCACCCCGGGCCGGCTGGTGACCGCGGGGGGTCGCGCCCTGACAGAGAGCTGACCTTGGAGTAACCTGGCCCACGGCGTCCGTCCAGGAGGGTGAGGAGGAGGAGGAGGAGGTGGAGGGGGAGGTGCTGCCTTAGTGGGCTTTGTGGCAATGGTGGCGATGATGGTATTCCTGATGGTGTCAGTGGCGGTGATGGTACTGGTGGTGGTGGCGATGGCGGGGATGATAGTGGAAGCGGTGGTGGTGGCGGTGGTGGTGGTGGTGGCGTCTGTACTGCCACTAACGGTCTAACGGGGACACATACGTAGCATTCCACTCCTCGTCTTTACGGTCATGTTTATGTTGTGTCTGCTTGTGATGAAAAATAAGAGTGTAAATGTATACAGTTGAAGGCGTCTTGCTTTTTTGCTTGATTATTCACTGAAGGATATTCAAGGATACACACGATCTTGAAGGAGTTACAGGAGGCCAGACGATCAACACTTGGCAGCTCCTGAAAATGAGTTCCTTAATAGCTCCTCTTCCCGTCCATAAATCTGTCTAGCTTCCATTTAAAACTTTCAATAGTGCTTGAGTCATCTACATAATCATCTGCTTAATTTGTTCCACTCATCCACAATTCTCTTCGTGAACCAGTTTTTACCGATGTCTCCGAACCTGAATTCATCCAGTTCATATTTAGGCTATTGCTATTGCCTGTCCCAACATCTGTTATCCGTATAAATATCTTATATAAATCGCTCATATCAATCACGTTAACCTAATTAAAAACCAGTTTCATCACCTCGCAATGTACGTCTTTCCAAATAACGTAAGCTACGCTTTTTTAATCTTTCTCTATACGGCAAGTTTCTAAGTAATTGAATAATTTAAGTATTTCTTCTCTGTACTTATTCAAGGGAATCTATATCCCCTCTGAAATAAACATCCCAAACTTGAAGAGTGTAATCCAGGTTGGGCCTAACAAGATGTCAAATTTACCGATAAGTTCCGCGATCCGGTCACTAATACTCGCACAGAGGCCGCCTGCATACTGGAGCCCCTTTTGCAGCTAGAATGATCAGGAACATAGTTATTTATACTGTACTTAAGTAGTTACTCCGTATTTTTTATACACTTAATACACTGCATTTCTCGATGTTGAACTTCATCTATTTATTAGACCACTCATTCAGGGCCACGCATACAGTTACCCGTGCAATAGTCCCGAATCGTGGTCTAAGATTAGCTTCTTTTAATCTTTTATCGACCCCCTTTGTAACCCAGTTTGTATATAATAGTGTCCGTCATCCACCTTGAGTCGCCACTTTCAGATCTCAACAGTCTGTAAGGAATATTCGGAGTTCGTGCTGTAGTGACCTCTAGAGTCAAATGAGCGTGCACGTCTTCCACGGACACCACGTCACATGCGCTGCGGCAGGAGTGCGTGCGTTAACAAACTAAGGTGCCCCCCGCCCCCCGCACCTCCCCGATCCTCTCCCGCCGAGGTGCCCCGTGGTGTCCCCAAGTCCCAAGTTAGTCTCGTTAATTTGTTGCAGGTTACGAGTGTACCTGTCCGTGCACCTGCTCAGGACAAGGACAGCAGGTGCGCTACTCGGCCTGCACTGTCCTCGCTGTCACTATGGTCGCTGAGGTGTCCATACTTATCACCATCACCATCACCATCGCCCTTCACCACTGGCTACCATGTCACTATCTACCCCTTACCATCACTGTTACATTCACTATCACAGTCATGCCCGAATCGTACCTCCCATGCCTGCCCTCTTCACCACCATCGTCACTGTTAGCCTCACCATCACCACCATCGCCAAGCACCACACGCCGCCGCCACGCCATCATTGTCACCATCTCCGCCGCCGCCTTGCACCATCACCCACTATCACGAGCGCCTCTTCATCACCACCATCGCCTGCCATTACCATCACTGCCTTCCATCATCATCATCAGCGGTCTTCAACTCCACCCACAGCCAGCCATTGCTATAACCACCACCACCACCACCACCACGACGACTACTATGGCACCCACCACCACAACCACCACGACCACCACCACCTGCCACTACCACTCACACTAACAACCACTACCTACCATGTATTCATCGCCAGACTCCACATTCATTACTCTCTACAATTTCCCTTACACCCACCACTATCACCACCACCACCACCACCACAAGGCCGTTGGGGAGAGAGGGCAGGAGGGAGGGTTACTAATGGGCAAAGCATTTCATTATAATATTTGGGACATTTCATTATCATGTTTGAGATGGATGTGAATGATTTTGTGTGTGTGTGGGGGGGGGGGAGGGGGGGGAGGTGCGTGTGTGTGTGTGTGTGTGTGAGAGAGAGAGAGAGAGAGAGAGAGAGAGAGAGAGAGAGAGAGAGAGAGAGAGAGAGAGAGAGAGAGAGAGAGAGAGAGAGAGAGAGAGAGAGAGAGAGAGAGAGAGAGAGAGATACCGGCGCCTCTTTCTCATCCACATATTTATCTATCTCTTATCTCTATTATCTCTCTCTCTATATATCTCTATCTATCTATCTATCTATCTGTCTATCTCTGTCCCTCTCCCTCCCTCTCTCTCTCCCTCCTCCTCGCTCCCTTTCTCCCTCTCGTACCTTCCCGTTCTCCCGCTGGTGACTCATTCCCGTCGTTAATCGCGTTAGGAGTCCTTTGTGCGGCCTCCGTAAGGGACTGAGGAAACTATAAATACTCGAAGTCGACAATGAAGGGGACACTTAACGAAACTAACGCCCCGGGATTTTTTTTTTTTTTTTTACAGCAGAGGAGACAGTGCAAGGGCGTAAAAAAAAAGAAAACAATAATGAAAAAAAAAAAAGCCCGCTACTTACTGCTCCTAAAAATGCTCCTCTTCGTCCTCCTTAGAGCGAGAGAGAGAGAGAGAGAGAGAGAGAGAGAGAGAGAGATGCTGATAAATTAAAAACGAGATAAGAGAAGGAAGATTATGATTGGTTACAACGTCTCTCTCTCTCTCTCTCTCTCTCTCTCTGTCTCTCTCTCTATCTCTTTATCTTCTCTTCTCCTTCAGTTACATATTCTCCTTCCCTTTCTAATCCCTTTTGCTAATGCTTTTCTTTTCCTCGTATTTTCATTCTCTCCTTTTCTTATGTGTTTTTCCTCTTCTCTTTTCCTCTTCTTTAACTTTTGCTCCCGTGTCCCTCTCTCTCTCTATCCTTTCTCTTCTCTCCTCCTCTGCTCTACTACCCATTCATCTCCCTCCCTCTCCCTCCATTCTTCCCTCTCCTCTCCATCTTCTCGGCTTCTTTATGTTCCTTCAGCTGCCTCGCCCATCCATCCTCCCTCCCCTTTCTCTCTCTCTCTCTCTCTCTCTTTGTTTGAGAGAGAGAGAGAGAGAGAGAGAGAGAGAGAGAGAGAGAGAGAGAGAGAGAGAGAGAGAGAGAGAGAGAGAGAGAGAGACGATAATGATATGGATTCAACGACAATTAAAAAAAAAAAAAAGAAGAGAGACCTCACAGGCTGGACAACGCACACTCTGTTCCTCTCCCCGACCCAAGTTTTTGTGTACCTCGGAGGACGGCTGGAGCAGGGATGGGCGAGGAAGAGGTTGGCGCGGCGTCGGGAAAGAGGAAGGGATGGGAGGGAGGGTGAAAAGGTGGAGAGGAAACATGGAACAAGGGCAGGTGTGGTGATGGGGTAGAGAGGAGAGCTTCCCGTGAAAGACTCTGCGTTGGGAGGGTGAATGGAAAGGAGAGGAGAGGACACATAGGGCTGCACGGTGTTCTGAGGTAGGATTAAAACAAGGAGGTCGTGGGGGGTAAGAGAGTTAGGTTAGGTTAGGTTAGGTTAGGGAAGAGGATAGTGATTAGGAGATAGGAGTAGAAACAAGGAGGTCGTGAGGGGTAAGAGAGTTAGGTTAGGTTAGGTTAGAGAAGAGGATAGCGAGTAGGAGGTAGGATTAAAACAAGGAGGTCGTGGGGGGTAAGAGAGTTAGGTTAGGTTAGGTTAGGTTAGAGAAGAGGATAGCGAGTAGGAGGTAGGATTAAAACAAGGAGGTCGTGGGGGGTAAGAGAGTTAGGTTAGGTTAGGTTAGGTTAGGTTAGGTTAGGTTAGAGAAAAGGATAGCGAGTAGGAAGTAGGATTAAAACAAGGAGGTCGTGGGGGGTAAGAGAGTTAGGCTAGGTTAGGTTAGGTTAGGTTAGGTTAGGTTAGGGAAGAGGATAGCGAGTAGGAGATAGGATTAGAAACAAGGAGGTCGTGGGGGGTAAGAGAGTTAGGTTAGGTTAGGTTAGGTTAGGTTAGGTTAGGTTAGGGAAGAGGATAGCGAGTAGGAGATAGGATTAGAAACAAGGAGGTCGTGGGGGGTAAGAGAGTTAGGCTAGGTTAGGTTAGGTTAGGTTAGAGAAGAGGATAGCAAGTAGGAAGTAGGATTAAAACAAGGAGGTCGTGGGGGGTAAGAGGGAGTTCTAACGGTTAAAACTATCACTGGTGCGTGTCTGTGTCTGCATTAACAGTCCCGAGGTGCAGTCATGTCCGCGTTCAGCTTGGCGTTTCCTCCCCTTTTGCTTTTAGTCGTTTTCACCTTTTTTTTCTGGCGGCGGCTTCGTTCGTATATCATCATGCACGGCGGAGGTCCATCACGGTATCTCTGACGCGCCTCGAAAATGAGCTCGCGGCCCAGAGGTGTTATCTCCCCTCCGCTCTCGGGGCCGCGAACCTGCTCACTTAACAATAACTTCAACTTCTGCCACAGTAAGTCAGGTAAGAAAGCGACTGGGGACGTGTGCAGGCCCCCAAAGAACACTGCACGTTGGAGAGAGCAAGCAAAGTGCCTCTCTCCGTATATACCCTTCCGAGTCCATGTGAATCTCTTACGAACACACACACAGAGGAGCAGAAGACGCCCGTATCTGTATAAAGCATCCATATTCGGTGTAGATTAACTAGGGTCTAAATCTCGTACAAACCCAGATTGCATTTAACTTTTCCCTGTTTCTGTAATTTCCAGTCTCAAGCCACAAGACCATCACCGTTCGTCCTCTGCGGCACACTCAAAGGCAATCAGTCCACGGCCCTTCGCGCTTCACCTGTGATTGGGAATTGCTCTCTTTACATCCCGCGTTATGCCAGATGTTCCCTTTCCCCTTCCACGTTAACCTCCTCTACCTCCTCCTCCTCCTTCCTCCGTTACTCTGGTCCCATTACAGCTGCGGGGCCCGGAAGAACGTGGCCATATTTTATTCCTTTTATTTCCTGGAATGATAGTAAGTGGCATTGTGGCGTAATGAGCTTAATAATGACTTGCTCTGTTTGGCTCGCTTAAAAAAAGGCGGGTAGACGAAGCGGGTCTCCGGGTGACTCAAGTTCGGTCACCCCATCACGGATTAAACTAAGCGTGAAAGTATCCGATTCGCGATGGGCTGATTTACCTGCAAAACGAGGGATATTACCATTGCATTATAACTAACCTAAAAATTGCTTGCGTTCTCGCCTAACCCGCCTTACCACACCACGCCTTTCCCTGTCACTCCCCGTCTCTGTCTGTTCTTATCATTGTCCTCGCTCGATGGGGCTTATTTACCTGCAAAACGAGGGATATTACCATTGCATTATAAGTAAAATAAACCTCGATTGCGTTCTCGCCTAACCCGCCTTACCACGCTACGCCTTTCCCTGTCACTCCCCGCTACTGTCTGTTCTTACCAATGCCCTCTTCCTTGTCCTCCTCCTCCTCCTTCTCTTCCTTCACCTACTTTCATCACCGTAATCCTTCATTTTTTAACTCTACCTCTGTCCTCCTCCGCTGATACACGTCTATCTACCCTCGAAAAGACACGATCATTACCTCATAATTAACCTGAGCTTTGATTACGTCCACGACTCGACCATCTCACCTGTTCACACCTGCCACCGCCCATCACTCCCCAGTCCTTCCTGCCCTGCTACTCTTCCCCCCACCGCCCCGCCCCGCCCCGCCCCTGGGAGTGTCGTGTACTGCCTCAGGGGGACACAGCGACATCCTTCAGACCGACAACCATCAAGAGACGTTTCTTAAGCCTCACAGCACTTTCCTTCCCTCTACATACTCCTCTCTTGAATACACACACACACACACACACACACACACACACACACACACACACACACACACACACACACACACTGAAAACAAATCTCTTCGTTATCTTTCATTACTATTCGTAGGCGCAGCGAGGCGAGGCTTTTGATGTTCCTGAACCGAGAATAACCGTAACTCGAGGAAGGTGGGGGAGAGAGAGAGAGAGAGAGAGAGAGAGAGAGAGAGAGGGAGAGGGAGAGGGAGTAAAAAAAAGAGAAAAATGAGGAGACGTCGCCGCTCCCTAAGCAAGGTTGAGTTGGTCACGAGGTTCTTCTCTTCACCATCACGTCCGACAACATTTGGGTTCACGCCTTCCTGAGCTCATTAAATTTCTATTCGTAAACAGACGCCACCACCATCACCACCTCCACTACCATCACCACCACCCTCCTTCCTCCCTCCCCTCCAGGGTGATTCGTTAGCGCCCCAGTGCCGTGTGTTGCTCGGGGTGGACGTGACAAAAATCGCAACACACCAGGTAAAGGTTTATTAGGTATTGTGTTGCCTGTGAGTCCCTTTTCTCTCTCTCTCTCTCTCTCTCTCTCTCTCTCTCTCTCTCTCTCTCTCTCTCTCTCTCTCTCTCTCTCTCTCTCTCTCTCTCTCTCTCCCCCCCCTTCCCGCCTCGTCTCCACCACTCAGGTCTCCGCTTCGCTTTTTCTGATGTCTTGTGTTTTGGGTTTATTTCGTTTCCTTATTTTCTTTTGCGTTTTTTGCTTCACCATCTTCCAACCTTTTAATTTCCGTTCCTCAGTTTCCATTTTTCCATTTTCTTTACCCTCTTCCTCCTCCTCCTCTTCGCTTTTTCTGATGTCTTTTGTTTTGGGTTTACTTCGTTTCCTTATTTTCTTTTGCGTTTTTTCATTCATCATCTTCCAACCTTTTAATTTCCGTTCCTCAATTTCCATTTTTACATCTTTTTTTCCCTCTTCCTCTTCCTCCTCCGCTCCGCCTTTTCTGATGTCTTGTGTTTTGGGTTTATTTCGTTTCCTTATTTTCTTTTGCGTTTTTTCCTTCACCATCTTCCAACCTTTTAATTTCCGTTCCTCAATTTCCATCTTTCCATTTTCTTTGCCCTCTTCCTCCTCCTCCTCTTCGCTTTTTCTGATGTCTTGTGTTCTGGGTTTACTTCGTTTCCTTATTTTCTTTTTGCGTTTTTTCATTCACCGTCTCCCAACCATTTAATTTCCCTTCCTCATATCCATCTTTCCCTTTTCTTCTCCCTCTTCCACTTCCTCCTCCGCTCTTTGCCTCTCATCTTCCATCTCCTCACTAACATTCTCACCCACATATGTTCCTCTGAGAAATTCCGTTCCTTTAGGTTTTCCTGTATGTTAATGGGTCAAAATATCGTTCCTTTATTTTTCCTGTATGTTAATGGGTCAAAATATCGTTCCTTTACGTTTACAGGCCAAAAATATCGTTCTTTTAACTCCTCGAACGTTCAGAATCCTCTTCCACGTTTACTTCTCCCCCTTCCTCTCCCCTCCCTCCCTACCCCTCACCGCACCACGCCACCGAAAGCAACAAGCAAAACAAAACGAGCGAGAGGGGAAAAAAAATCCAACACGAGATATCACTCAGCCAAGATTACGGGCAAGAGAAATTTTAGAATAGCTCTCGTCCCCGCCCGAATATCCGCGACGCTTTTATAATAGCCACGGAATTCAAGCGCAAATGGAGTGCCCGTGTGTCTCCAGTCGTGATTTCCTGCGGCCAGACATCTACTGGGGAAGTGAGTCCAATTATATAAGTGTTATTGCTCCATAAAACCTTATTATAACCACAATTTCCTGCTGGAGGACTCGCGGCGACACGGAGGAAGGAAGGGAGGGAGACTTGGAAGCTAAATATAGTTCGGAGCCAGACGAGAGAGAGAGAGAGAGAGAGAGAGAGAGAGAGAGAGAGAGAGAGAGAGAGAGAGAGAGGAATTTCCAGTGTACACGAGACAATGGCGGTCATTAAGAGAAGTGTTCCGTCTCAGAAACGTAAGGAATCTGAAAATATATGTAGGCCGGCGAGGCTGCTTGGTGGCGGGGAACGAGCGTTGGATGGGGGAGATGCCTGGCTTGGTATTATCAGGCCCCTCCGTCTCTCACATCAACCATTTCCAAAGCCCGAAGAGGAGATACGTCGGGTTCTACTGAGTGTTTCTTTAGATTCACGGTACAGAAGAAGAGTCAAACTACCACCAGGGTCATTAAACTACCCCTGGAAATGCCCCAAACTCCTACGAAAGCCTTGCCAAATACGTGTGCCTGGGAGCCGGAAAACCTGGACCTTGCCTGGACCGACCTCGCCTCCTTGTCCTCTCCTCACCAACCCTCGCCCTCAGCCTCAAGACGTCCCTCCTGAGTGTTATCCTCGCGTGCCTTCCCAGGTGTTGTTGCGGCCCACTCACCGAAGCACTCACACGCTTCCTCAAATGTGATGTTGCGAGTTTTGAGTTTCCCTTCTCTCTCTCTCTCTCTCTCTCTCTCTCTCTCTCTCTCTCTACTGGTAAATATCTTGAGCTTTGTTGCTGCTCCTTCAAAACGACTCATTTGTCAAAGAAATGATGGCGCGCTCGTAGGGAAGAAAAAGAAAATGAGTCTATCGCGTTAGCATTCGTCCAGCGTGAAGGTTTATGAAGACATCGATGGGATCTCTTATTGTAACAGTTACCCGTCGCGTCTCTCCAGCATTTTTATTGGCGATGCAAATCTTCCCCTGAAAAGAACACACGCAAAAAAATATAGCAAAGTAGCACAAATCAGTTCCTTTACTAAGCGCGCACGAGAGAGAGAGACTAAAAAAAAAACTTCATTCAATGTCTTCCCCTTGATATGAAGCCGCACTTAACAAATGAGGTGACTGGCTGACTGGTTGATTCGCCGACTGGGAGGGTGACTGGACGGGTTAATGAGAGGGCAGGGAGTGGGTTCCATTTACAGCCTAGTTTGCATGCAGTCTGTTCTTACCGAAGTGATTGCCTTAATAGAGGTCTGACCTGTGTCCTGGGTGTCTGATGCTCCAAGTCTTAGGCCGACCGACAGGAGTGGCAGAGTGGGTGGGATGCGCCGGGAGTCTTTGGTGAGGAGTGAGTTGGATATGGTATGGCATGGTGGTAGTGGTGGTGGTGGTGGTGGTGGTGGTGTGGGTGCCTCCTGTCCAGTCATGTCACCGTCCATTCTCGATAAATTAAGCATCATTATATTCCATTCAGAGGCGGGTAGTGAAGGGATACCTGACTTGTACGGGTAACCTTCCTCATTCTCTCTCTTTCTCCCATTCTCTCTCTCTCTCTCTCTCTCTCTCTCTCTCTCTCTCTCTCTCTCTCTCTCTCTCTCTCTCTCTCTCTCTCTCTCTCTCTCTCTCTCTCTCTCTCTCTCTCTCTCTCTCTCTCTCTCTCTCTCTCTCTCTCTCTCTCTCTCTCTCTCTCTCTCTCTCTCTCTCTCTCTCTCTCTCTCTCTCTCTCTCTCTCTCTCTCTCTCTCTCTCTCTCTCACCTGGATCACCTTGCCACACCTCCTTTCATTCCTTTCACACCTCGACACACGTTCTTCAATACGTTCTTCTGTCCCTCCATACTTGACATGTTAGCCGCCGCACGTTCCTCCTCCTCCTCCTCCTCCTCCTCCTCCTCCTCCTTCTCCCTTGTGGTTTTTGTTTTTGTCGTCGTCGTCCTCCTCCTCCCCCTGTCCCTCGCCCCCTCCGCCTGTCCTTAAAGTCGTGCGTGACCCACATAAAAACCGCCACATGATCGCCTTTGAGGGACTTCTCGCCGCCGGTGCTGCTGAAGTGTTGTTGACCCCTCGAACTGATAGCTGGCTGGAGGGGGTGTGGCCGTGTATGTGTGTGGAGGGGGGGCTGTATGTATGTGTGTGTGTGTGTGTGAACTGATAGCTGGCTGGAGGGGGTGTGGCCGTGTATGTGTGTGGAGGGGGGGCTGTATGTATGTGTGCGTGTGTGTATGTGTGTGTGTGTGTGTCTATTATAGAGGATAAACTAGAGATTGCTTCAGCACATTCTATTCAATTGTTGTCTGTCACCATCAGTGTTAAGTTGGATTTCACTTAGAAGATATTAAAATTGGTATCTCTGTCAATATATGCATTTAGACACACACAAAAAGAGTCTGTAAGGCATTTTTTTACTGCAGAGTCAGTTCAAGGGCATAAAAAAAGGAAACAAATGTGAAAAAAAAGCCCGCTACTCACTGCTCCTAAAAAGAGTTAGATTTAGAGTTTAATTAAAAGGTTTAGGAAATGAATAGGTAAAAATGTAGCTCCTTTGATACGGTGGCCATTTATAAGGATATATTTCGCTTCAAACAAAGGAAATGTTGAGAATCAGGTACAGAAACTTCCTTATTCAGCGATAATTATTTTTTTCCGTAGCTGACAATCCGGTCTTTACGCTGCATTACTTTGCGAATATACACGCCGACATTCGATTCGCTCCCACGACAAAAACGACAGTTCCGTGTGGGCTGTTGTTCGGCTTTGCACAGGTGAAGCAAAGCGTGACATGCGCAGGTGAGCCGCCGCTGTCTAAATGTAAGAAAGTTGTTCATTTTTCCGCCTTTAACATTAGCAAGTTTGTTCTGCTTCTAACGGTCCGTGACATCTTGCAGCCTTAACTGACGCTCATGAAAGCATAATATCGTGAAGTTAGATAAAGTATAAGCATGGCGTGTGGAGTATAGCATTTTAGAGATTGTATTCTAGTAGGAGAGATTGTATATTAGCGCTGCAAACCTCTTGTAATATCCCGCAAACTTTATTTCAACACGTTAAAGCCACAAAATTCACTGCTAAAAATGAAGTGCAATCTCATAGCGGCTTAGTGGGTGGAACATATGCAAAATATCATGTGTATCGTCCTTATGTCTTGTATTATCTTGCAAACTTAATTCCAACACGTTAAACCCACAAAACTCATGGATAAAAATGAAGTACAATCTCATAATGGCTTAGTGGGTGCGTGCAACATGTTATACAAACCATAATGTGTGTACCGTTCTGATGCCTTGTATTATCCTGCAAACTTTATTTCAACACGTTAAACCCACAGAATTCATGGATAAAAATGAAGTACAATCTCATGGCGGCTTAGTGGGTGCGTGCAACATGTTATACAAACCACCATGTGTGCCGTTCTGATGTGTTACGTTTGGAAAATGAAGACATCACACATTCGCTCGGTAACTCCCCGCTATGAGTCCGTACTCGGCAAGTCCTCTCAGCCCGCCCGGCCATCACGCGCATCGCCAGACTCAATATGCGCTGTTTTGTTGTCGTGGGCAGGAGCGACGCGTACTTCACGACTGGGCGGATTATGCCAGATGGAACGCCCGACAACAATAGCTTCAGTGAATTGATTTAGAAAACTCTACAGCGGGCATCCCATGAGCACACGAAGAGAATCGTTGTGGAATTGAAATCCACCGAACCGCGGACGAGAGAAAAACTGTTCATAAATTCCAAATAATGTGTCAGTCAGGTTCCTGTGCTGTGCTTTTTTGTGTGTGTGTCCAGCGAGTACACACAGATTCACTTAGAGTCAGTTTTGCCGAGGGAATGAAGATGGCACGCAGGCAGGCAGGCTGGGGTGGGGGAGCGAATTCCAGACCCGCTCTCCTCGCTGTTAAAACAATAAAATAAATATTAAGCTCAGAGAATAAGTGTTGTTTTAAGTTTTCAAGAAGCAAACAACACGGATTTGAACTTTAATCAGCTCGACCAAAACAGTCCCTTGGCATTGCTTCTTCAGTCTTTTAAATACTTCTTTAATATGACAAAAGTTAAGAACCGCATTCTTGTTTTTTTTTTTTCAATTACTTACAAATCAGAGGCAGGTTGTTTTCTTTTTCAAGTTATATATCTTTACATTTGAGTTTTCTTTTACTCATTTTTCTTTTTCTTTCTTTCTTTCTATATCTGTTTTCTTTTCTCTACGCCTTGCTCCGCCTCTCTTTGCTGTGAATAAAACCGATCCGCATTCTTGTTTTTTTTTTAGAATTACTTACAAATCAGAGACGTTTTTTTCTTCTTCAATATATATATCTTTACATTTGCCTTTTCTTTTACCTACCTTTCTTTTTCTTATTTTCTATATCTTTTCTTTTCTCTACGTCTTGCTCCGCCTATCTTTGCTGTGAATAAAACCGATTCCTCACTCGCCCGGCCGTGTAGTCCCCGTGTAAGGCCTCAACATGGGCTCCTCCGCAGTGACTGACGAGGGACACGTCCTTATCGCTTCGGCCTCATCCTCATTCCTCACGCTGACGACGGATCACTCAGCCACACCTTCACGTAACTCGTCCCTCCTTCCTGCTCCTTCACTCCTGTCCCCAACTCCCATATCTTAAACCTCTCCGGCCTTCACACCTTCCATACACTATTCCCTCTAATCCCCGTATCCTTCCTTACCTCCCTCGTCTCCTCATCCCTCATCTGCGCATCCTTCATCTCCCAGTCCCTTGCTGTCCCATCCTTCATCTGCCTCCCTCCATCCCCCGCCTCCCAGCATCCGCCTCTTCTAGTCAATCGTGTCATGGAAGAGAGAAACGTTTCCTTCATTATTCTTTCCTCACGTGAACTTAAACTAATGGACTTCTTGGTATATGTGAGAATCCCCGTCTAGCTTAGTCTATAGGGGAAAGGATGCTTGTTAGAGAGAGGAGGAGAGGAGAGAGAGACAGAGAGGTTTTATGGCCGCACTCCCTCCTGGCTCGTCCATCTCCAGTCGTGTTCTTCCGGGGTGACATTCTCCGCAGATGCCTTGCTCTTTAGGGAAATTCCTCAAGTGGCATTCTTACCATCACTTGACAGCGAAGCTAAGAGGGCGCCACCATTCCTCTCCCATCCACCCTCCATCATTCCTCCCTGCTCCACTTCCCTTCACTCTGTTTCATCTGTTCTTCGTCTCTCGTTCACGTTGTTGTTATCCCGTGCTCCTTCATTCCCCCGCCTAACCTAATCTTTCTTCCATTTTACCCAATACCTGGTCATCCCCTCTTATCCTTCTACCCCATCTCCCCGTCATCTTCCGTCTTGTCATCTCTTCCTCCTCCTCCTTGTCCTTCCTTCTTCCTCCTTACCGTATCCTCCTCGTCTCAGCCCTTCTCCCTTATCTTCCCTTCC
Source organism: Eriocheir sinensis (assembly GCF_024679095.1). Taxonomy (NCBI): domain Eukaryota; kingdom Metazoa; phylum Arthropoda; class Malacostraca; order Decapoda; family Varunidae; genus Eriocheir; species Eriocheir sinensis. The sequence continues at coordinate 2,434,639 of NC_066525.1, forward strand.
TCTTTACCCCTCTACGTCATCCTCTCTTCCTAGAAACTGTCCCTCTTCCTCATCTCTTCCTCCCTATCCCGCCTCGTCATCCTGAAATCCTCCCCTCCCCACCCTGTCCAGCCTCCTTCCTTCCTGACAAGAGGCTAAGCAAGGCCCATATCCATTCTGACATTTTTATCTGACGCTCCATGTTTGGGTATCGGCTTAAGTTGTGAGACTAGCCAGGGGCGTCTCAATACAGCGCTCCTACACGGCCGCTCTTGTAATGCTAAGCTTGTGTCGGCCTCAGCACAGCCCTGGGGATACTTATCAATTTGTATGAGTGACTCCTCAAACCTCTTGTTGCTGGGAATCACGGCAGCCTCACACGTTTGGCCTTCAGGCGTACTTGTCCTGAGCCGTCTTCCCGCACCGGCCGGCTGAGATAGCTAATTAAGGTTCACCTCATATAACTCGGGATTAGGCTCGTTGTTGGCAGCTTTGAATTCTGAGCAAGAAAAATCTTCGAAAATCATTTACAGATTTATTCAGTTAGGGTTAAGTTCGCAGCTTCCTTCCCCATGACCCCGCCTACTGCCATTCCGAGGCGAGGACCATGTCAGAAGGGGCTGAGGGGCGGGGCCGGAGCCGCAAAGGTGGCCCCCAACTGAGTGACCGCAAGGGACCCGCGCGCACCACTACTCAGGATCCATCAGCTTAGCCCAGTGACTCCCTCCGCGGGGACGGGCCGAGAAGGAACGATCCCTCCGCCTTGATTTGTTAACGTGTTCTGAGTCCGGGCGAGACGTAAAGGGTCACCACACTGGCTCCCTTGGAGTCAAGCTGTTGCATGAATCTTCTCCTCCTCAGTAATGCAGCGTTGCTCTCTTGAAAATGTCTCAATAATCGGAAATATTGTCCTCTTACACTTGACCCTTTCGTCTTTCTTTCTTTTCTTCCTTCGCTTTCATTCTCTAACAGAAAGCCAGGAATCCGCGGGCCCGGTCTCTAGTGGCAACCAGGGGAGTCGGCGCGCAGCTCACCCAGCCGTCCATCCTTCCTTTCGGGCTGGTCGATAAATGGGTACCTGGGGAAACCTTGGAAAGATAAACTGTGGAAACCCGGATGTCACACTGGCCCTGTGTCCCGGGGTGATGGGTCCTCCCCACCTAAGGCTCAAGGGCCAATGCGACGGAGATGAGCACCGCGGCCACGCGCAGCTGTAGCGTGTGCCCCCAGCTTTACCTTACCTACTTACTAACCTCGTGTGTGTTGAACTACTAATCTACGTAAGTCACTTGATGCTCATGAGCGTAGACGCGTCAAGAACCTGAACTCGCGAGATTGGTGATAATGGAAGCCAAAGAGAAAGTTAATTCCTGTGGGTGGAAAGAATGTGAAGAGCCTGTTCATGCGGGTCGACAGAATGTGAAAATTAGTGAGTGCCAGAAGGGAAAGCCACATGTCGGACGGGAACTGTCAAGGGTATTCCCTCCTTCTTACGATGATTAAAACAGTAGGCCTACAGTCCGTTCATGCGTGAGGCGAAGACATACAATGATCCTGGCTAGACGAGGCCGAGGGAGTGCCCACAAACGTCGCGGCTTGGGCAGGTTGATGGATCCTGCCTCGAGTTACTTGGATGGGAAGCTGGCTTGCCTGGGAACTTGCTCGGAAAGACCGCCAGGGATGGCGTCGTTTATATATATATATATATATATAGATATATATATATATATATATATATATATATATATATATATATATATATATATATATATATATATATATATATATATATATATATATATATATATATATTTACCGTCACGGTTGCTAACAGTCTGTGAACAGTGACGGTCGGACTCAGAGTGTCATTCCACAAGATTCAGTTACTAAAAAAAAAAAGTCATGGTCGAGCAGCCCTGCTCCGGCTCCCCCGGGCCGGGCACGCGGAGGGCCGCTGCGCCCTCCGCGGCCATAGGCTGGATTACTAAACACGACGTGAGGTGCAGGACAAGATAAATAGTCGCCTTTATCTCTCGTGTCGTTCACAGTGATAGCGAAGCCTCGCATCCCTCAGGCCCATTGTCTCGCCGCCCGCCGTAGAGACAGAGAAAAAAAAGGAATGCCTTCATCCTCAGCTGCGTTGGTGTTAAGATGTAACGATTGCGGCTTCTCAATATATGGCCTATTAGTGAAATATATTGGCGGTGTATCATGATCGTTGCAATATGAATCACCTGATCGGAGGCAGCGGCGGCACGGACGCGACACGAGCTCCGTGCTGGTTATGGTCGCCTGAGTTATTGGGAACGCTTCAGTGTTCCCAGCGAGTCGGTGCGGCTTTTTAGGTTCCACAGCGACCTAGCCCGGGAACTTAGTCATCCGGAGCGTTCATTATTTCAGTTAATTATTGCAAAGGTACGAATGCCATTAAGAGATCTCAGTATCGGCGAAACACTGTGGGAGGCTGTAAAGGTTTTTCCTTTTTCTGTTTTCTGTTTGTCGCCGAAAGAAACTTGAAGGCATTGAAAATTTGGTTTATTATAACTTTTTGCCTCTCCCCATTTTCTCACTAAGAAATATATATAAGCCATTACTTTAACCCCCCGCAAAAATAAATTCCTGTCGCCGCGAACAAGGCTGCACCTCATTCACAAGTCGGTAAAGTAATCACGAACTTAAAAAAAAACGACTCCAGCCGCAACTCATGAGCTGTTTGCCGTCAGACGCCAGTGACTTTGTAGTAATTTATCTTTAAGTACAATTCTATTATATTAAAAAAAAAGAAATGAGCTTCGGTTTTGGCTTTATGACTTCACCTCCTATTGAACCACACCTCGCTCCCTCCCTCCAGCTCTCTCCCTCTCCCTTCCTTCCTCCCTCCTTTCTCCTCCCGCCCTCTCCCCGTCCCGCCTTCCCACACTCTTTGGAGGACCGCGTGTACTCTTGAGAAACCCGAGCAGTTTTTGTGCAGCGGCGGTACCCGTGCGGCGTACTTAAGGCGGGTAATTGCTCCAACATGGAAGGTTACGGCGCGTCATTAGAATATTCTTCACTGCACCCGTGGCGGCGGCAGGAACGCCTCTTGTGGTGGCTCGGTGCTGGCGGACGATGGCGGGACGGGGGGGAAGGGGGGTGAAAAGAGGATGGGATGAGAGTGGAGACAGGATGTTAGGGAAAGGGAGATGAGGTGACGGCGGTGCTGTTAAGGAGAGCAGTTGTTTGGGGGAAAGGAGACGGATTATTTTTTTTTTTTTTTTACGTGTACACCTACAGCGCCGTAGACTCTCTTGAGGAGCCTGGATGGTAGTCGGCCCCAGCCCGTCATGGCGCAGGCAAGTGTTTATAGTGGCTCCATCTTCTCTTGGCTCATGCTGCCCCCCGAACTCCTTATTGAAAACCGAGTAATTGAGGGAAAGATGAGGAAGGCTAGGAAGGGGAGGATGAGTGTGATGACGGGAATCACTGCCCGGGGGGAGGAAGCGCGTTTCGGTGTGTAGGTAGTGAGGGAAGGAGTGAGGGAGTGTGTCGGTGGTGGGGTGAGGGAGTGAGTGGGACTGGAGGAAGGACAAGGCGGCGGCGGAGGGTTAAGAGAGAAGGAGGAGGGGGAGGGTTGAGCCTTCTGCCGCCCAGCACGCGCCACCCCCTCCCCCTCCTCTCCCCCTCCTCCCCTCCCCCCCCACTTCAAACGGCGGCACACCCACCCACTGGGAGACTACCCGTGTAGGCCGCTGTTAATGGGATCGTCTTGATAAAGCTATCATAAAAGTCAGGCTCAGAAAAATATATCTGAATGCTCTAACATAATGCCTTATTGATACGATTATACTGAATCAGTTTCCGCGATGGTTTACGAGGCTGGAGCCGCCTGCGTGCTGCTTTACAGCCGGTGGCGGCGGTGCTTGTGGTGCGCGGATTGTGGGGGATTTTGCTCGTAGTTATTGCAGTGGTTATGGCGGTGATGATGGTGGTAAGTGTCGTCGGCGGCGTGGAGGGAAGGGAGGGGGCTTGCAGGGTGAGGGGGTGGGGGTGGGGCAGCGGCCGGGCGGGGGTTGTGGTGGAGGGAGGGGGAGGGAAGGCACAATGGTGGCCCTGTTGGAAAGGGTCGTTTTGTCTTTTCTCGGCCCTCACCGCCTCCAGCGTCCGGTTATGACTAAAAAGTGACGGGATGCTTGTCTTTACGATTCCCTCCACGTCAGCCGCCAGCTCCCAGGGCTGGTCTGGATGCCTCCCGCACTGGCTCCACTGACACACGTATGGGACATTAATGTCTGCACCTGATTTTTACCTAGTGATATGGGTATGAATATACATACACACACAAAAAAAACAAGCAAACTAGATCTGTGGCAGGTCGCTCTTAGAGAAGGGCGTGCGTGGAGGCGGCGGCGGTGGCGGCGGCGGCTTCGGCAGCAAGGAGTGTGAACAGAAGGGTCAGTGTGGGTCGTGTCCTTCAGGCGGGGCGCTGGCAGGATGCTTCTGAAGAGTCGAGAGCAGCGGCCGGCGCCGAGGATATTAAAACGCTATAACGATACAGCTGACAACTGCCATCTTGAAATATTGCCTCATAAAATTAGTATGGCTCAGGGTACCTCTCACAGTACCTGGGGCTGGACAGTGCGAGGCCACATCGTTACATAAGGGCGATAGCATCACTTTATTGGCTGATACACTCCACCTTGGGGCCGCGACGCCTGGGAGGAGCGGGGCCCGGACGGGTGTTTGGGTTGGTCCAGTCATGCCACTCGTGAAGGCGCTTCTCGTGTGTCTGAGGAAGTGATAGATATATTTTGTGTTCCTGCTCCTCCTTAACTGCTTGACGGCCCTCTCTGTTACCTCCTTAACCTCCTCCCCCCCTCCCCCTACTACCCTTTTCTCCTCCTCCATCCCTCCTCATCTCCTCCATCTCCTCCTCCACCTCTCTCTCGGTTCCCTTCACTAAGTCTCGGGCCTTATCGTGCCGCTGATATAATGCGGTGGTTTTTTTTCCTCTGCCTCAACGATAATTATTTATAGCTAAGCGGGAGCAGCCAAACAGTAAGAGAAACACATTAATAAATGACGAAGGGCGCACTGCAAAATAAAGTTCAAGATAAATGGTGACTCAGTGTGGAGATAAGAGATAAGGAGATGCACTGAGATAAGACCTTTCCTTTTGTTCAATTAAATGTGCCGACCACCGACCTCACCAGATTTCCCTCGGTGCATTTGTGTGTCGCGTCGGCCGGGGATCGTCGTGAGGTTGGTGACCTTTTTCGGACATCAAACATTCACACTCTCACAGGCAACGAGAAGTTCAGAAAAGTGAAAATGATGATCCTGCACAAAAACGTGGAATTGTTGAATGTTCCTCCGCTGGTTCCAACGCCGCTAAGAGCCTCGCACGACGACCGTCTCAGCTGGAGGCCTCGCCGTAAGTGGCGTCCTTGTGCCCCTCAGTCAAGGGCTCGTGTGCGCCTGGCGTCATGTGCATTCCCTCTCCCCAGGGGCCCGGGAGGTGCAGGCGCCGACGCTGTTCTCGCCGTGATGAGACCAACGGAACGCCATCTTGATTAAAGTAGCATTCCGCCACATGTTTTCAGGCGACAAGGACATCTCGGCGTCTCCCCGTACGTGCCCCGTCACGGCCTGGCCCTGCCCGAGCGTCTCCTACAGATATACTGGGCTAGGCTTCAGGTTGTTGATGGAAATCTTGAGCCGAGTTAAAGCTCCGTGTACTTAATCTTGAACATTTCTTTGGACAACTTAAACGCCAGCGGAGACACGAACACCCACATTTCTCGGAGGCGTCCTGGCGGGAAGGTGAGTGGCAGGGGTACTGGGCGAGGGCTGGCAGGAGCGATGGGCGGTAATAGAGGGCGGCAGGTGGACAAGCCGTGGGAGCAGCACCCGTGATCACCCCAGAGTGATGGTATTACTTTCCCCACGGGAGGTCGCACGGCTCTCCCTCCCCCTATTCCTTCCTCCCTGCCTGCATGATCCCCCTCTCTCTCTCCCACCTTCTTATTTCCCTTGCATATCTCCCTGCCTCCTCCTCCACCCCTCCCTCTCGTCTACTTTCTGCCACCTTGTCTCCACGTCTATCCTCGCTATTCTCTCGCTCTCTGTTTCTTTCTCTCTCTCTAATTCACTTATGGTCGTTTTTTGTCCCTGCACTTCTTGTCCTTTCCTCTCCTTCCATTCGTCACCGCGCAGCAAGGTGTGGCGAGGGTCCTATCCATGGTCCTATCAGTCCTATCACCCTGGAGGCTTATCAGAGGTGGGAAGAGAAGTAGAGCGGGTCTCCGTAATCCCTAAAGTGAGTGGCTGAGCGAGGGGCGGCCGACAAGGGGAGTGACGCCTCATGCGGTTCGCCAGTGACCCTCTGCAGTCATCCCTGAGCCTCGGCGCATCTGCAGGGGTCGCTCAAGATGGTTATCGTCGAAACCACAGCCAGCCTCCCACCCCATCCTCCCCTCGCCTTCCCGCCCCCCCTCGCTCCCCGTCCTTTTTTTCTTTTTTTTTTCTTCTTCCTTTCCACGTCTCCCTCCCTCCGAGTCTCCATTCCTTTCCTTCGCACCCAGCTCTCAGTATCCTTCTCCTCCACTTCCCTCCCTCCTGCCATCCGTCCTTCCACCACCACCACCACCACCACCACCGTCTAGAACCTGACTCCTGCCCGACCCTGCATCCCCTACCCCTCCCTACCCCCTTCTCGCCCCCTGTATAGCCACCCGACAGTAGTAACGGCTCGCTGCACCTCATTGGGCACACCAAAGCGCACACCATTGCATTCCACGGCCGGCCACATCACACTACACCCCATCCTACCATAGCAGATCATACCACATTCCTCCGCCACATTTCACACCCTGCTACAGTGAACCATTGCATTCCACGTCCCGTCATGCTAAACGGGATTCTGAGGGAGCTGCCGCCAACACCCCCTTCATCATTCCACCCCGTACCGTAGACTGTATGAGCCAGCACCACATACTACCGGGCCGCAGAAGAGTGTCATGTTGTATACCTAAAAGGCTGCGTAAGCTACATGGGGACTAGTGTATAGTTAAAGCATCATAGCATGCATATAAAACACACACACACACACACACACACACACACACATACACACACACACACACACGAGGCACACCATCAACAACGATAATAAGCAGCGAACGCCAGGCAACCAACCCCCTGTCAAAGGAATTTTATAACCCCTCCCCCAGCGAGCCTCATCCATGCCCGGCACGACGATAGACAATAAGGCAAACAAGGAGTGACCACAACTTACCACGTCGCTCCGCCACACGACTACCAACCAGCCGCGACCCACCAGCGCCGCCGCCAATACAAACACACGCGTGGGCACCCCTCAACGCGCTGTGACGCTCGAGTTTGTTGCTAATCATCTGTGGAAGGGGACGTGGTGGCTTTGAGGCTTTTTTCTCTTGACGGTGTAGTACGGTGGAGCGTCGGGGGATATCGGGGTCAGTGGTGCTGTGACAAGGAGCGAGGCGAGTGTGAGGATGAATAATTCACTGCACGCCCCGGCCACCAGCAACAGTGTGGAGGAACGCGAGGGGTCCCCAGCGCCGCCACACTGCTGCTTACTTCCGCAGGGGACGAGCTGCATGTTTTGAGGAGAGCAATGTCACTTTCACCCCTTGCGAAGACGCTGACGCCGCAAATTTGACGAGGAAAATAACCGAACAAAGTAACGTTTAATATTTTTTTCTGAGGAAGAGGCGAGGAACCATTTTTAGGGGGACGAGAAATAAGATTTTTACCACATGCTGAGAGACGCCAAAATAATGAGCATTGCGAGATTATAAAGATACCGCCGTGCGACCCTGGAAGCGATATAGCCCCTGCGCACTTTCTACATCTTTTAACTGATCCTTTTCTCCAAATCTGACGAGAAAAATAACAACAAAGTACCGCTAATATTTTTTTTTCTGGATAAGGGGCGAGGAACCATTTTGGGGGGTACGAGGAATGTGATTTTTTCCCCATGCTGAGAGACGAACGCCGCAGTTTAACGCCGAAATAATGAGCATTGCAAGATTATAAAGATACCGCCGTGCGACCCTGGAAACGATATAGCCCCTGCGCACTTTCTATATCTTTTAAATGATCCTTTTCTCCAAATTTGACGAGAAAACTATCTGACCAAGGTAACGCTAATACTTTTTTTTTTCTAAGGAAGGGGCGAGGAACCATTTTTTGGGGAACGAGGAATGTGATTTTTTCCCCATGCTGAGAGACGCCAAAATAATGAGCATTGCGAGATTATAAAGATACCGCCGTGCGACCCTGGAAACGATATAGCCCCTGCTCGCTACATATATTTTTTAACTGATATCCTTTTCTCCTCCGCGTGGGTCAAGACAAGGCCCGTAGAACAACAAGGGCGTGGCCTCCTTCTCGGCCTGTATCTTGCTCCTGTAGCCGAGATCCACCTCGTTGTGGAATTAATTGGACGCGGCCTAACTGTCATAGATAGCACTTAATTCTTTCTCCTTTTTCCTCGTCCACATCCTCCTCCTCCTCCTCTTCCTCTTCCTCCAACTACTACCCCTTCAGGCATCCTTCTCTTCCTCCTCCTCCTCCTCCTCCTCGTGATATTCTAATCAGAGTTCCATCAGCACCTTCGAACAGATTCTTTTAGGCCGGGTATAAAATAGGTATTTAATAGGCTGATAAAAAATGAGATAGGAACTAATGAAGATGAAAAAAAAAAACAGGATAGGATAGTTATTCATGAAAACAAAACTTAATATTTTTTTTTACTTGTTTCTCTCTCTCTCTCTCTCTCTCTCTCTCTCTCTCTCTCTCTCTCTCTCTCTCTCTCTCTCTCTCTCTCTCTCTCTCTCTCTCTCTCTCTCTCTCTCTCTCTCTCTCTCTCTCTCTCTCTCTCAAAAACCAAAAAAAAACCTTACTCTTTTTTTTAATTGTTTTTTCTCTCTCTCTCTCTCTCTCTCTCTCTCTCTCTCTCTCTCTCTCTCTCTCTCTCTCTCTCTCTCTCTCTCTCTCTCTCTCTCTCTCTCTCTCTCTCTCTCTCTCTCTCAACCTTTCTTTTTTTTACCTACTTTTTTATGATCTGCAAAAAAATCAACAACGCCTGCAGCATCTTTTTTTATGGCTCCTCTTCAACCCTCTACTTTCTTCCTTTTTTCTGCCTTCTTTCTCTCCTTCCTCCATCCCTCTTTCTCTCCATTCTTTCCTCCGTTCTTCCTTGTGTCTCTCCTTCCTTTCACTCTTCTCTATTCGCTCGTCTCTACTTTCTTCCTTTTTTTCTGCCTCCCTTCTTTCTCTCCTTCCTTCCATCCCTCTTTCTCTCTCTCCATCCTTTCGCTTTTTTTCTATTTGCTCTTCTTTGCTTTCTTCTATTCCTCCTTCTGTCTCCCTTTCCCCCCCCGATCTTCTTCCTTTTCCCCTTCGCCTCGTTTTCAGCATTCCACCAAGGGTATAAACAAGTCTTGTCGGTGTTCGGCGGATTCCTCCACCTGATCTTTTACCACCAACCACCTGCTCCTTATAGCCTCCTCTTCCTTCCAATCCTTTTCCCCCTCCTCCTCCTCCTCCTCCTCCTCCTCCTTCTCCTTCTCTTCGATGTCTGTTGCTTCCTCTTCTTACTTTGATCGTTTTGGGTCTATATGTTTTTTTCTGCTTTCATTCTCTCCTTTCCTCAATTCCTTCCTTTCTTTCATTCCGTCCTACCTTCAGTCTTTCCTTCCTTTCGATTTTCTATTCTGTTTCTCCTTCTTTTATTATCCTTCTTTATCTCCCATGGTTTTTTGGGGGGTATCTTCTCCTGTAATTCCTTCCCCCTCCTGTCTCTCTCCGGCATATGACCACAGATGTTGCGCCGACAAAACGAAACTTTCCAACTTTCTTTGGGTATTCATTCCCGTGTTTTTACTTTCATCCATAAATTCCTCGCCCACCACCACCTCATCCGCATCCACTTGCCATCCGTATCATCGTCATCCGCTCCACATTCATCTTCACTCCGATCCTCACAGCGGTCCACATTCTTCCACACCCTAAGCCTTCATCCTGACCCTTTCCACAACCATCATCACTCCCATCATCATCACCCTAACTAAATCTTTGTTGTCACCCTTTTTTCGTATCCCAAAGTCACCCTAACGCTCTTTTTAAACCTCTGCCGCCATCCATTGAGGTAATTTTTTCATCTCACACTTTAAATATCATGCTAATTTTTGTCCTAATCATATGTCGTCACCCTTAAAACCCTCACCCTTAAAACTCACCCTAAACTTAACATCACCCTAAATATTCACTCTTTCAACATCCACCATTGCCCACGTCCTCACCCTAAACATCCACCCTTCATCCTTTCAACATCCACCATTGCCCACGTCCTCACCCTAAACATCCACCTTCACCCTTTCAACATCCACCATTGCCTACGTCCTCACCCTAAACATCCACCCTTCACCCTTTCAACATCCTTCATTACCCACGTCCTCACCCTAAACATCCATCTTCACCCTTTCAACATCCACCATTGCATACGTCCTCACCCTTAACATCCATCTTCACCCTTTCAACATCCACCATTGCCTACGTCCTCACCCTCGCCATCCACCCGTTGTCCGCTCTTTCCCATGTCACTCGGCGGGGCGGGGTGCCTCGGCCGCCACCCTCAGCTTCCCAAATACAGGAGGCGCACGTATCTCCGTCATTTATCGAGGATTCGCCGTATATCTTAGTAGGTTTATAGCTCATATTTTATTATCCTTCATCCGTCTTGAAACCTGATACCTTCCTTTCCTCCCTCTCTTCCTCCTTCCTCCATGTGCTCCTCTTCCTTCCTTTCTTCCTCATTCTTCGTCTTCCGCTCCTCATCCTCCTTCTCCTCTCCTCCTCTCCTCTGACCCTCTTCCTCCTCCTCCACCTCCTTCTCTGGTCCTCCCCTGCTCTCCTCCTCTCCTCTGACCCTCCTCCTCCTCCTCCTTCTCCTCCTCCTCCTCCTCCTCCTCCTTCTCCACCTCCTCCTCCTCCTGTTTAGAGCGAGATGGATCGAGGGAAGAAAGGGAATAGGCATCCGAGGAGACGAGACAAAAGGCGCGTTATGATAATTCTGATGGAGAGGAAGAAGGAAGAAAAATGAATTGTTAAATCGAAGATAAGAATCACAATGGCAGATGGAAAATTAAACCGCCGAAGACAATATTTTTTTTTTCTTCTTTTCTCCTCCGAGGGACCAAAAAAAAAAAAAAAAGCTTGAGAGATCCGGAACGAAGGAAAAAAATAAGAGTTAAGGAGGTGAGGTGAACGATGGGGTTAATGGGTGGCGGGGCGCAGAAGAAGTGTGGAGTGGACGAGCCCCCTTCCCCCCCCACTCTCCCCCTTCCCCACCACTCTTCCCCCACCCCCGGAAGAATTAGGGTGTGGTTGACCGCCTTCTTTGTTTGAGATGGGAGCGGAAGAGACCCCCAAAAGTAGCCACAAGGGAAGGGAATTGGAAAAGAAGGAGAAGGAGGAGGAGGAGGAGGAAGAAGATCAAGAGGAGGCAAAATAAGAATAGGGAAGTAGAAGGATAGAAAAGAACAGTAAGAAGGTAAAGAGGAGGTAGAAGAGGAAGAAGAAGAAGAAGAAGAAGAAGAAGAAGAAGGAAAAGAACAGGAAGAAGAAGAAGCAGAAGAACAGGAAGTAGACGAAGAAGATGAATGAAAAAGGAAAAAAAAGATGTAGCAGAAAAACAGAAAAACAGAATAAAATAAAGAAGAAAAAGAAAAGGAGAAAGAAATAGAAAAAAATGAAGAGGAAGCAGAAAAAAAGAAGAAAAAAGGAAGAAGAAGAAAAAGAAAACCAGCAACAGCGGAGGAGAAGAAAGGAATAACTTAGAGAAGGAAAACAAAAAAAAGAAAAGGGAAAAAGAAAACAAGGAAGGAGACAACACGAGCAGGAAACCAAAACCAAAACACACACACACACACACACACACACACACACACACACACACACACACACACACACACACACACACACACACACACACACACACACACAACAGCATCATCATAAAAACGAAGACACGCCCATATCAGGTAAACGGAGCGAGCGAGAGAGAGAGAGAGAGAGAGAGAGAGAGAGAGAGAGAGAGAGAGAGAGAGAGAGAGAGAGAGAGACAAAAACACAGGAGAGCGGAGGAAGAGAACCCCGAAAAAAAAGAGAACCAAAAAAAGAGAACTCATTACAAGGTGAGACACTGATATCCGAGGTGACACATAATAAGCGTTTTCTTTCCTGCTGATAACGAGCGGGAACACTAGACGGGTTTGGGACGGGTACGAGGAGGGGTGCAGGGGGAAGGGAGGAAGGGATGAAGGAAGGAAGAGAGGAAGGGATGAAGGAAGGAAGAGAGGAAGGGATGAAGGAAGGAAGAGAGGAAGAGTGAAGAGTGAAGAGAGAAGAGAGAAGAGAGAAGAGAGAGAGAGAGAGAGAGAGAGAGAGAGAGAGAGAGAGAGAGAGAGAGAGAGAGAGAGAGAGAGAGTAGGGGTATAAGCGTTCATTTCAGTAATAGTAGTAGTAGTAGTAGTAGTAGTAGTAGTTGCAGTAGTAGTAATTATCATAGTACATAATTACTATCATTGTAGCTGTTGTTGAAAAAAAGACAGACGGCAGACGACTTACAGTGAGCCTGGTTTTTATATTGGTAACAGACTCAGGGCAGGGCGGGGCAGGCAGGGCATACAGGGGAGGGAAGGGCAAGGCATCGCAAGGGAAGGGAAGGGCAAGGCATAGCAAGGGAAGGGAAGGGCAAGGCATAGCAAGGAAGGGAAGGGCAAGGCATAGCAAGGGAAGGGAAGGGCAAGGCATAGCAAGGAAGGGAAGGGCAAGGCATAACAGGGAAGGGAAGGGCAAGGCATAGCAAGGGAAGGGAAAGACAGGGCATAGCAAGGAAGGGCAGGGGAGGGGAATGAAAGATATGCCAGAGCCGGACAGGGTAGGGCAGGACACGACATGGTAGAAAAAGGAAGGGAATGGAAGGGAAGGGAAGGGAAGGGAAGCAACGGGGCAGAGCATGACAAGGAATGGTAGGGAATGGCAGGGTAGGGCAGGGCAGGGTAGGAAAAAGCAGGGGAATGAAAGAGAGGGGAAGGGAAGTGAAGTGAGATTAAGGGAAGGGAAGAGTATTAAGATTAAGGGAAGGGAAGGGAAGATTATTGAGATTAAGGGAAGGGAAGGGAAGAGTTTTGAGATTAAGGGAAGGGAATGAAAGAGATGGGAAGGAAAGGGAAGAGTATTGAGATTAAGGGAAGGGAATGAAAGAGATGGGAAGGGAAGGGAAGAGTATTGAGATTAAGGGAAGGGAAGGGAAGAGTATTGAGATTAAGAGAAGGGAATGAAAGAGATGGGAAGGAAAGGGAAGAGTATTGAGATTAAGGGAAGGGAAGGGAAGAGTATTGAGATTAAGAGAAGGGAATGAAAGAGATGGGAAGGAAAGGGAAGAGTATTGAGATTAAGGGAAGGGAAGGGAAGAGAAGTGAGATAAAGGGAAGGCAAGGGTGAAAAAGACAAGGAATGGTATAGAATGGCGGGGTAGGGCAGGGCAAGGTAGGAAAAAGCAGGGGAATGAAAGAGAAGGGAAGGGAAGAGAAGTGAGATCAAGGGAAGGCAAGGGTGAACAAGACAAGGAATGGTAGGGAATGGCAGGGTAGGGCAAGGCAAGGTAGGAAAAAGCAGCGGAATGAAAGAGAAGGGAAGGGAAGAGAAGTGAGATCAAGGGAAGGCAAGGGTGAACAAGACAAGAAATGGTAGGGAATGGCAGGGTAGGGCAAGGCAAGGTAGGAAAAAGCAGCGGAATGAAAGAGAAGGGAAGGGAAGAGAAGTGAGATCAAGGGAAGGCAAGGGTGAACAAGAACAGAAATGGTAGGGAATGGCAGGGTAGGGCAAGGTAGGAAAAAGCAGCGGAATGAAAGAGAAGGGAAGGGAAGAGAAGTGAGATCAAGGGAAGGCAAGGGTGAACAAGACAAGAAATGGTATAGAATGGCAGGGTGGGGCAGGGCTGGGCAGGGCGACAGAGCAGCGAACAGAAGGCCGGTGCCGGGGCGGGGGACAGCCGTCAGAGCCTCACAAAAACCCGCCCCGCTGCCCCACCTCAGGCAATTAACATTCAGTAGCTTTGTCTAATTAAGTGCCGCATTATAAACAGCCGCGAGTGCCTGTTTCCTAATGATCACCTGAATGTGGATTGTCGCCCTCACACTTTAGCTGAAGCCGGGCAACGAGGAGAGAGGGAGAAGAGAGAGAAGGAGAGGGAGAGGGAGAGAGCGCTGAGGTGTAGAGATGGACTAAAATGTGAAAAAAAAACTATTTTCTAATCTTAAAACTCACAAATATCAAATCATCAAAACGGTAAAGAAACCATTGACTATCCGAAGGTGTATTGTATTATAAAAACACCATGAATAGTCCTTTTTTATAAGCTAACTTGAAAACCGAATAGCTATAGTGAACGATAGACGCGCGGACGAAAACAAAAGAACAGCGGAGGAGAACGGAAAAGCTGGCAGGCATGAGAGAGAAATTAAGAACCAGAAAGCGAGAAAATGACAGGAGGAAGAGAAAGAGGGAGAGAGAGGGAGGCTGACAGGAGGGAGATGGGAAGACATAGTGACAGCTCCTTATCTGATCTGTAACGCCGTGATTCTGGTATGTGACGAGGAGAAGGAAGGAGATGGAGGGGAAGAAAAAAAAGAGGAGGAAGGGATGGTTGTGTAGAGGGTGGAGGGAAGGGAGGAAATCTGACGCTAGGGAGAGGATAGGAAGGGGAGGAGAAGAGGAAAGGGAAAGGGGAAGGAGGGAAGAAGGGATAGGAAGAGGAGGAGAAGTGGAAAGGGAAAGGGGAAGGAGATGAAGGAGGGAAGAGGGAAATGGGACGCTAGGGAGAGGATAGGAAGAGGAGGAGAAGAGGAAAGGGGAAGGAGATGAAGGAGGGAAGAGGGAAATGGGACGCTAGGGAGAGGATAGGAAGAGGAGGGGAAGAGGAAAGGGGAAGGAGATGAAGGAGGGACGCTAGGGAGAGGATAGGAAGAGGAGGGGAAGAGGAAAGGGGAAGGAGATGAAGGAAGGGAAGAGGAATGTGAAGTATTAGATCGATGCTGACAGAAAAAGATGCCCATTTTTTTTTTTTTTTTTTTTTTTTTTTTTTACTCAGTTTTGTAGTTGAGTGGGTGAAGCTGACCTGCGTTTTCTCTTTCCTTTTTGTTGTTGTTGTTGTTGTTTTCTCCTTCCATGATATTAATTTGACCTGAATGTAGTAGCATCTCCCCCCTACCCCCTCTCCCCTGCCACCACCACCACCATCACCACCACCACCACCACCACCACCACCACCACTACCCACGTATACAACCCCTTCCCCTCCCCCTTTCACACACATACACACCGCCCTCCTTACCTGCCGTCTCCTTACCTGTATACAGATAATGAAGCGCCTAATTTGCGACACTGGGACGGGACATTAGTGGAGACAACCTTACCTGGGCACCCATTCACTCCCTCCTCTCCTGACCAACCCCAACATAACCTTTCCCAACCATCTCTAAGCCTCACTACCCCCCTCCGCCACAGTATCTTCGCCCCCATGTGCTACCCCCGCATTTTCCTCGAGTTACATCCCCGCCTCCGCAGTCATGGCCACGCCTTATCCAGCCCGACAATTGATGATGCTTCAGGCGAGAGGAGAGAGGATAAAAATGCGTAATATGATCTGTTATGGCCGTTTATCTACCTCGTTTCAACAGCAAAATTGTCCTTAGCGGTGGATGCTCAGAGATGGATTCCGGCTGCTCTGCGTGGTGTCTCTTGGAAGGTTACTTGTGTGTGTGTGTGTGTGTGTGTGTGTGTGTTGCTGAGAGAGAGAGAGAGAGAGAGAGAGAGAGAGAGAGAGAGAGAGAGAGAGAGAGAGAGAGAGGGAGAGGGAGAGGGAGAAGGGGAAGAGAGGTATACAGCTCGAGATAGACAGACGAACAGACGGACAGACAAACAGACAGAAAAAGACTTGCACGCTGCTGGTGTTTGCTAAGTTCGGCATTTTTGTGGTCATTTAAGAAGCCTGTTGGTCTGTCGGTCGGTCGGTCGGTCGGTTCCCAGCGGCTTGATGAATGCAAATAAAGCAATCATTAGGCGCCGGTATCTGCCTCCCTGTCTGTTGCTGTCACATGTGTAGCTCGTGTGTGTGTGTGTGTGTGTGTGTGTGTGTGTGTGTGTGTGTGTGTGTGTGTGTGTGTGTGTGTGTGTGTTTGTGTTTTTCGCTCCCCAGAATACAAAATAATGAGGTCGTTTCAAATCTGACGTTAATTTTTGTTTTTGTTTTGTTAGTTTTTTGCTTTAGACTAAATTGACTGAGTGGTACGAGAGAGAGAGAGAGAGAGAGAGAGAGAGAGAGAGAGAGAGAGAGAGAGAGAGAGAGAGAGAGAGAGAGAGAGAGAGAGAGAGAGAGAGAGAGAGAGAGAGAGAGAGAGAGAGAACCATGATGTCTGTATTCCTTATGAGATTTTACTCCTTGCTCTCTTATCTCGCCTCGTCGTCTGCGTGTCCCCGCCCGTCGCTCCCTCCCGCCTTACCTGTGTGTCGGAGGCGCGCGCGTCAGGTGTTAATTGCCCCGCCAGAGGATTTACCTGTTTGTTTTGCGATCTTATCCATTTTTTTTCCTTTTCTCGAGTCAACATAAATAGCCGTGCCGTGATTGCCCTGTAGCTTCTGATTGGAGGTTGGTTTTAGGGGTTAAGTGGAGTTTTGTTATGTGTTTATTTACTCCTCTGCATGTCTTCCCAGCATCGGGTCACTTGGGAATTCAATACATGGTCTGGTAAAACACGGAGGCACATTCGAGTCGCCGCCTAATGCTTGCCTGTCTATCAGCAATCACCTGGCCATCACTCACCTCACAGGAACGCCGAGGAGCCGCCACCACCACCCACCACCACCACCACCACCGTCACCGAACGATAACACGAACAACACAACAGATACATCGCCGCAGAGTGTCAAACATAACCTTTTCTCGTCGCCTCTTTGTCCCTCCGGTGGTGCTCGGCGTCTATATCACTCGCCGCAGCACTTTCCGAAGCCTCCTCTCAGAAAGCGTTCAGGTGGATCTCTCAGCGACGAGTGAGAACCTCCAGGCCGCGAGAGGACCATTAGGAGGGTCATAGGCCAAGTGGTGACATGATGGAGGGAGGCACACAGACCCTGGAGAGGCATGCCGTTGGAGGGAGGGAGGGGATGGGAGGGGGTAGTGGATCGGCAGGGTGGTAAGAGCAGCCGACTGTTGGATGATTAGGGAGAGTGAATGCCATGAAGGGAAGTGACAGTTGGAAGTCAAGGAGTCGAGGGGTCAAGAGGAATGTGCAGTATCGAGACAGTACCGGTTTGTGCCATCACGAAGAATCATCCCCCAACAATGTCAGTGGGAGGGAGATGATGAGGCCGAGGGTGAGGGCGGGAGTGGCCGGCGCGCTAGGGTGGTGGAGGACGAGGAGGCTGCGCGAGGGAGGAGCGAGCCGACTTCACTATCTGTGGTCATGTCAGAGTGAAGGATGTCTCGCCTTTTGTCCCAGGAAGCCCCTCCATCGCTCATGCCGTCCCACTTCCCACTCTTTGTCATTTGGCTTGCTTAAGAGAAGAGCGGGGGGTCCCCAGGCGCCCCGCTGGGTCTCTACGACGCGTAAGTCGCCCAGACGCGGCGAGTTTTTAATGTGACGAGAGGCTCCACAAACGAGCATTTCTCTACCTTGCCGCTACCCTGGAGACAGCCGGGGGTCGTGGCCGATCCTGACTGATGCCGAGTCCCAAACACTGTACACTCTACACCCCACACCCTCCCTCCCCTGGACCCAAGTTTTATCATTTCAATCTTCATTTTTCTTCAGTGCACAGTGTCCGGCACATCAGATATCGCATGAGATTATTTATTAGACGGCGAGATACCTCCTCTACGCCTGGCATCCAGTAAATACTGATGCTATCTCATTCTTCATTAAATTTCACGGAAAGGCTTTTATGTAGCCTTTCAAGGAGAGTTGTTCGTGCTACAGCCTCTCGAGTCGATCCGTTGAGCGCCCCGACTCCCTCAGCTGGCTCGCTCTCAGCGGTGGCGAGGCAGATTTCCTGGATATCCCTAATGCTATCTCGACCCTGGCCTCCATTAAGGGAAAATATGTAATACGCGTCCTTCTCGACGCGTTATCAGAGTCTCCATCGCCGCCCAACAATACTCTCTTAATTTGACTGATACGAAAAACTTACCTTGATCCAAACAGTAGTGGGTTTGATTTCCATTACGCTGCCTGAACCAATGCGATGGACTGGGTCAAGTAGTCTTTACAAATTCAATTCTTACTCTTGCATCAATGTTTCAGTTTGTCTTTCATTTCTCGAAACTTTCCCTGTGTCCTTTTGCTTCCAAAGGTCGCCATTGTTGCAGACAATCTCGCCAGGATCACTCCCAGGAAAAAAAAAACGTATAGTTTGCTTATTTTATCACTGGTGTCCCCTGGAGAACATTTCATTTGGTGATGTGAGCACTGAAGTGCCTTTATGCCCACTTCGTTCAAAGATTTTGAGCAGGAAGAAACATGAAACGGCCGAGTCCTCTCCTTCCGTGTCCGCGGGACGCAACACTCTCATGAACAACTGCTGACCTGCCTCTGCGGCGAGCAAAAACTGCTGGGCCGGCATTCACAGGCCGGCCGCGAGGGTGAGCAGTACAAGGACATGACTGGTGGCTCGGCTGGACCACTGCCAGGGTTCCTCCAGGACACTGTCGGGTATTGTTTGGACACCTGTAGTTTGGACACTGCCAGGACCCTCCAGGGACAGCCGAGCGCCGCTGGGGGTGGGCCAATAGCTCCCACGGGACCGAGGCCAGGCAGGGCGCCCCATGCCATCACTTCAGCACCACCTGCAGCCGCCTCCCTCTGCCCCTCGGCCCGCCGCCCCCAACCTTGCGGCGGACACTCCTCCTCCTCCTCCATTATATCCCCCTACTCCGTAAAGTTTTCCTCCGCCTCCTCCTCTTCATCATCATCATCATCATCATCATCATCATCAGTATCTCTTGGTTTCCGCCAAGAATTACTTTTCATAAGGCTTTCTCTCCTCTTAACAACGACAGCCACACACACACACAAAAAAAAAATAATAATAATAATAATAAATCAAAAACGCATATCTCCTCCTTCGCATTCCTCCCCTCTTACCTATTTTTATGTCCTTTTTTATCCAGTATTTCGTTTCTTTCTTATTTTCATCCTCTCTAAGTCTCCGGTCTCGCCCTCCCTAACCTCCTTATTACTTTGTCAATACACAATGAGGCATGCAGGTACGTACCATTAGTGTGCATTATGCGGAAAATCTTTGTCTGCCATAAAGAGTTTACAAAAGCCTTTTTTCACAATTTCTCGACCCATGCGTCACCTTATAAGTGTGAGATGAGGCCCGCCGCACGCCCCGCCACTCACCCGGGAGAAAGTCCGGGATGGCACGTATCAAAGGGCAGCGCTGAGGCATGGAGGGCCGAGTGAAATCCTTGGGCCTCGATACCCGAAAGATGAGGGAGTCAATATTTAATAACATCAACAGCCACAGAGAGCAGCGCTGAGGCATGGAGGGCCGAGTGAAATCCTTGGGCCTCGATATCCTGAAGATGGGGGAGTCAGGCCTCGATATCCTAAAGATGGGGGAGTCAATATTTAATAACATAGCAGCCACAGAGAGCAGCGCTGAGGCATGGAGGGCCGAGTGAAATCCTTGGGCCTCGATATCCTAAAGATGGGGGAGTCAATATTTAATAACATAGCAGCCACAGAGAGCAGCGCTGAGGCATGGAGGGCCGAGTGAAATCCATGGGCCTCGATATCCTGAAGATGGGGGAGTCAATATTTAGGGCCAGTTCGAGAGTCCAACACCGATTCATTGTAAGCGTCCAAACCAAACTCTCTTCTCCTCAATGATCCGTTATTTCCACTCAAAACCAGGTACTAATAAAGAGATTTCCTGATGTGTGGTTTCCTAAAATTTCCTCTTTTCTATATCAGCGCCAAACAAGGAATTTTCGTCGTATTTTGTGTTTGGTTGGGGAGCTCACAAACTTACTGTATTGGACTGTAAAACTGGCCCTTAATAACATCTTGCAGTAGCCACAGAGAACTTGGCAGACAAAGGCAGTTCTTAGGAAGGATGTTTGGGGACGGAATTAACAAAGGGTGTCTGTCGTCAGGCTCTACCGGCTCACAGGGACAGAGATGGCCATATTCTTAAACATTTCGGTGCCCAAGAACACGTAATTGACTAGGCTTTCGAGGGAGTTTTAGGCATTTCCAGGGGTAGTTTTATGACCCTGGTGGTAGTTTGAGCCTTCTTCTGTACCGTGAACCTAAAAGAACACTCATTAGAACTCGATTAACCTACTTTTTGGCCTTTGGAAATAGTTGGTGTGTGAGGTGGGAGCATCTGACAGTACCGACCAGAGAGAAAGCGTCTTGCGGGGAGGCTCATACGAAGGTGTAGGAGGAGGCGGAGGCGGCGGCCGGGGCGTGATGTGGCAGCCCTCGTGATCAATGGGCTTTGTATCAAATTTATGAACCTTTGTCGTGTGCACATATTTCACTCATGAATATCCTTTACTTTGTTCAAACACATCACTGTTTTGAAATATTTTATTAGCCTGTGTGTGTGTAGCTTTTTTTCCCTTCTGTGTGCTGTCCCCGTGCTACACAAGGAGGAACAAAAAATGGAGAAGGGAGAGCGGCGATGAAATCAAGCACGGTGTGTGTTTGAGGGAGAGGGGCAGAGGGAGGGAAGGGAGGGAGGGGAGCACCATTGCCAGATTATCGTACTCAGAGCCTCGTATTTACCGGTTTTTGAGTCATAGCGATTGCCAAAAACACACCAATAATTAACCACTTTAACGATAACTATATGTGAAGGCAGTTATTGGGGTCAAGGAGGCAGTTTGGGGGGCGGAAATCGTCAAACATAGGAGGCTGAGTACGACAATCTGGCAGGGTTGGGGGAGAGAGTGGAGAGAGAGAGGGGAGAGAGAGAGTGAGGGAGGGGCAGGCGATGGTGGGGGGGGCGGGGTAGTAGAGGCGTACATTAAGGTAAGTTACGCTGTGTTTGTTGATGGTCACTCCTGATACCCGCGTTCCGGTCTTGTCCGCAAAATTATTTAAAGCCTGGCTCTTCGGATTTGTTTGTTTGTTGGTGCTTCACGCGAGACAAGGAGGCGCTACACTACTCCCCCAGGGTGGTGCAGGACAGGAGGAGTCCCCCACGTGTCCAAATACCCCGAGGTCGAGTCCCACCCTGGGGTAGTACTGAGAGAGGCCCTTATTTTTTTTTTTCAAGAAAGGAGAGAAGGGTATCTGGACACCTCTCCTCCCGAAATTGACCTCTCTTTCGGCCACCTCTTTGGATTCTTTTTGTGAGCAGCGAGTAGCGGGCTTTTTTTTATTATTGTTTACTTTTTATTGTGCCCTTGAGCTGTCTCCTTTGTTGTAAAAAAAAGTTCAAGGGCACACAAAAAAAGGAAACAATAACAATAATAAAAAAGCCCGCTACTCGCTGCTCCTAAGAAGAATCAAAAGGTGGTAGACTCAACGTTAACAAATTGTCGTACTTGGCGCATTGTTTTTTGCCGATTTCTGACCAAAAACTATCGTACCCACAAAGATAATGATATGGATTTATAATTATCGTTAAAATCGGTAATTATCAATGCTCTTTTTTGCAGTATTTATGGGCCAGAAGGCGGAAAATACAATGTTATGCGTACGATGATCTGGTATCGTTGCCTGGACTGCGGCGGCGTGGCGGTGGAAGAGGTCGTTGGTGGAGATGATGGTGGTGGTTTAGGTCGGGGTGGTGGAAGAGGTCGTTGGTGGAGATGATGGTGGTTTAGATCAGGGTGGTGGAAGAGGTCGTTGGTGGAGATGATGGTGGTTTAGGTCGGGGTGGTGGAAGAGGTCATTGGTGGAGATGATGGTGGTGGTTTAGGTGAGGGTGGTGGAGGCTTCGTTGGCGTTGTCCGGGCTTCACACTCTAAGTTACGAGAGGCTAAGGAGGCCATGGATCACAGCTTACGCGTAGGTCGGTGATGCTAAGCGGTAATCGGTCATCTCTCGCCAAGAAAAAAATCTCTCGGGACCTGATCGTCTTAAGTTCACCGACGCCGAGCCTGTCATGTGCGAAGGTTTGTGGGTGATGAGTCTTGCGGTGCGGGACTCCTCCTTCACCGCTGCCGCCGCCGTCTCCAAGGGTTTCTTAAAGGACTCTAATGCGCCGTGGCCTCTCTTAATACTCAGCAAATTTGTTCATCTCGATAGTAACTTCCAGGTAATGGGTTTTAAAAGATATCTACCTGGGAGCGTGGCCTTGCGAGTCGCGGGGGGAGGTATATTAAGGATCAAATTTTCATGGCCTTGGAGAATGACCATGACCTCTGCTGCTCCTTCCTGCTGGCGGGCGGGCCGACGGAGACACGGGGGAAGTTATCACGGCAGAGAATAGAAAGTGAAGAAATCTTTGTCCTGAGGTTGTGAAGATACTAATGAATAAATTGCATTTTCACGCGATCTTATCTATGAGGAACACGGAATAAAGGAAGGAAGAGGGAAAGGAAGAATGGCAGAGCGAGAAAAAAGGATAAGGTAAGGAGGGGAGGATAGATAGAAGGGATAAGGAAGTAGGATTTTTTTACAGTAAAGGAAACAGTTCAAGGGCAAAAAAAAGGAAACAATAATGAAAAAAAAAAAAACGCTACTCAATATAAATAAAATAAAGAAAGAAAGGAAAATTGGACAAAAGGAAGAAAGAGAGAAAGAAAAACAGGGAAGCGAGGAAAAGACAAGAAGATAGAAGGAAGGAAGAGAGAAAAAATAAAATAACGAAAGGAAAGAAAATTGGGCACAAGGAAGAAAGAGAAAGAAAAACAGGGAAGCGAGGAAAAGACAAGAAGATAGAAGGAAGGAAGAAAGAAAAAATAAAATAACGAAAGGAAAGAAAATAGAACACAAGGAAGGAAGAGAAAGAAAAACAGGGAAGCGAGGAAAGAAGACACGAAGGTAGGAGCAAGGAAGGAGTGCTCATTAGGAAGACGAGGAGGAGGAGGAGGAGGAGGAGGAGGAGGAGGCGCAGGAGGCTTCGTCGCAGGCCGCAGGAGTGTAGGCGTAGTGGGGGGCGCGTATTAAAGCGACCCTCCATATCTTCCCATACATGCTAAGGCGGCCATTTGTCACGCTAAATGGCGAACAAATGAAGGAGAGAGAGAGAGAGAGAGAGAGAGAGAGAGAGAGAGAGAGAGAGAGAGAGAGAGAGAGAGAGAGAGAGAGAGAGAGAGAGAGAGGGAGAGAGATTGCTACCTACCAGAGCATTGAAATCACCAAAGAAGAAAAACCTGGCAATATGAAACTGAGATTGCTACTTACCAGAGCATTGAAATCACCCCCAAAAAAACCTAAGAGAGAGAGAGAGAGAGAGAGAGAGAGAGAGAGAGAGAGAGAGAGAGAGAGAGAGAGAGAGAGAGAGAGAGAGAGAGAGAGAGAGAGAGAGAGAGAGAGAGAGAGAGAGATGAATATTTTCTGCCACACAGGGGGTCTGGTATGTTAGCCGTTCACCAACCCTCCACGTAACCCCCTCCCCTCCCCGACCGCCCCCCCCCTTCCTCTAACACCACCACCACCATCACCACAGCTCCTCCGATCCTCTCCCCTTCCTCTCGTCCCTTCCTTCACCTCCTACGGCACAGTGGAGCTAAAGTAATATGGTGCTGTATTATGTAAGCTGTGTACCACATATTGAAGGGTAGCCATGCACCACATCCATCACTACCACAAGCCCCTTCGTGGTCCACTGTTCCTCTCCTTTCCTCTTTCCTCTCCCTTTTTTCCTCCCTTTTCTTTACTTTTCTTCTTCTTCCTTCTTTCTTCTCTCCTTCTTCCTCCCTTTCCATCCCCTTTCTGTCTCCTGTTCTTCTTCTCCCCTCTTTCCTCTCCACTTCCTACACCCTTTCCTTTCCTCTCCTTCCCCTGTCCTTCTCCCTTCTTTCCTCTCCCTTTCTCCCACCCTTTCCTTTCACTCCTTCTCCTCCCCTCTTTCCTCTCCCCTTCCTACACCCTTTCCTTTCCTTTCCTTCCCCTGTCCTTCTCCCTTCTTTCCTCTCCCTTTCTCCCACCCTTTCCTTTCACTCCTCTCCTCTTTCCTCTTCCCTTCTTCCTCCCTTTCCTTTCCTTTCCCTAACCCTCCTGTCCCCTGTTCTTCTCCTCCTATTCTTTCGTCTCCTCTTCTCCCACCTTTCCTTTCCTTTCCTTCCACATCCTGTTTCCTTGTCCTTCCCCTCCCCTCCTTCCTCTCCCCTTCTTCCATCCCCGACGGTACAATGAAGATATAAAAGTAGCTACATTGTGTTACCCGTGTAGTACCGCATAATACCACCACCACCACCACCTCTTCACCTGCGCATAAGCTCCCTCCACGCCAATTAGTGCTGCGTTTTACCTGGATGACCAACAGGTAAAAGTGAAAATTAAATGAAACTTGATTAAATTATATACCTGACCTCGTGTTGTCCGCTATGTACTTTTTTCTTTCCTGTTTTTATTTTCTCTTCCCGTTGTTTTAAAAGGTTACTCTTCTTCACTGTTATTTATTTTCGTTTTAGGAGTGCACGTGTGTGGGGGAGGGAGGGGAAGGGGGGTGTATGTATGTGTGTGTTTGGGGGTGGGAGAGAGACTGTGTGTATGTGTGTAGTGTGTGTGTGTGTATGTGTATGTGTGTGTAGGTGTGTGTGCGTGGCCTCCGCTCCAAAGTGTTCGTGTGCTGCCTACTTAATGAGCTTTTTTTTTTAGGTGAGCAACCCTTTAACTGGCTCCCCCATTTTTTATTATTAACCTTTTATCCGGGACACAGGGAACGGGACACCTGTAGCAGCAAGGGTGGTGGAAACACGATACGGGCGGGGCTTAGGGGCGGGCGTCTCTCGGTCCGTTCCAGGTCATGCTAAGAGGAAGGGGGACAAAAAAAAACATTCCTATAAAAAACACAATAGATACAATAGTTTTTCAAGGCGCTGCACACCTACCTAATGCTATAGACGTCCTTCTGATGAGTCTGCTTCTTCTGCTTATGATAGTACCGCGTCCTCTTTTGGGTCTTTTCTCCCTGGCCGAAGTGACGTTCCTTTTGTGGTCTGTTTTTTCGTAGTAGGTGTAAAGGAGAGGCGAAAAGAAGAGGGGAGAGGGGGAAGGAAACAGAGGAGTGAGAAGAGAGTGAAGAAGAAGAAGAAGAAGAAGAAGAAGAAGAAGAAGAAGAAGAAGAAGAAGAAGAAGAAGAAGAAGAAGAAGAAGAAGAAGAACGAGTTGTATATGGGGGTCTGTAGCGTATGTTCCCTCATCACACCTTCCTTCCCTTTCGGACACTCCTCTCCAATCTTCTTAGGGGCAGTAAGTAGCGGGCTTTTTTTCATTATTGTTTTCTTTTTTTTTAAGCCCTTGATCTGTCTCCTTTGCTGTAAAAAAAAAAGTATTGTTACGGAATGGACTTTGTTGTAGAGGAGAACTGGTCATACTGGCGCGCTAAGTCTCGCCTCACTAGTATGGCCGTCGAGGGCCCTGTGATATTTATTCCTTACTGAGCCGCTTGGGGTTAATGCAGCCTACACCTTTACTTAACCTCCTTGACACACACATACACACACACGCACACACTCACACACACACGCGCGTCACCTCGTTAAGCCAGCATACACCCCTTCCCCTGCCTGTCACACCTGGTCTCACCTGTGCCCTGAGTGAAGCTGTTCTTCGCCTGCTTTTCCCGCTCCGCTGCACACCCTGTCAAAAATGCCTCCGCGTGAGATAGCTTAATTGACTTTTAAGAACGCCCTCCACCCTTCATCTCCCTCATTAGCCTCAACAAGTATTTGCTCATATAAACCACTTGTCGTCGTAGTGGCAACAGCGGCGGCGGGAGTAGTAGTAGTAGTAGTAGTAGTGGTCGTAACAGCTGTGTAAGTAGTGCTATCGGTCACTGTAGCAAACACGATCTTACCATTCTTTTCCCTCTCATCCAGTCGGCAAAAATCGAAGTGAATCCGAACAGGTTTCTTCATTGGCAGGGTGTTCACGCTTGACGAGTAAGGAGACTTGCATTGGCGCGGAGAAAGGCCGTCATTAAGTTGCCAATTGACAGGTATTCTTTCCCGTGGCTCGTGCACTGGACACTCCCACACTGAGCTCACCACCTCACAATCAAAGCATCCTGCACAAAAGAGACCAGATGGGAGTCTCGCAATGCCCGGCCTTCAAAGTAAGACCTGTTTCCCGCCACGAAAAACCATTGTCAACAGCTAAGCCCCAGCCGAGACCAGACAGTTCCTTCACAGAGGTCAGATTGGACGGACGACCCTCAGAGTAAGACCAGTTCCTTCGCCACAACAGACCATTGCCAACGACTAAAACCACGGATCTCTTCTAATTTCTGGACTGACGACCCTAGCTCAGAGTAAGGCCAGTTCCTTCGCCACAACAGACCACTGCCAACAACTAAGACCACTGACCTTTTGTAATGTCTGGACTGACGACCCTAGGCCCTGAGTAAGACCTGACCTCCTCACCGAAAGACCATCTCAAACAAATAATACAAGACAGACCTTTCACAACGAGACCATCATCCCCTTCTGTCCCTACGGCAGCTCGACCAGTCCAAGGAGGTGGGCGGCACTGGCTGGGTGGTCATGGACGGGTGGCTCCTGACGGGACATGCGGCACTCTGGGAATATTGATGAGGTCGAGCATCAATTAAGAGAAGGACGCCGTGGTAACTCTCCCCTCACAATCCGGCGGCTGATTATGAATAGTGAAATGTGAAAGTACTCTCCAGCGCCGCCTCAGTAAGCTACCCAGAGAGAGAGAGAGAGAGAGAGAGAGAGAGAGAGAGAGAGAGAGAGAGAGAGAGAGAGAGAGAGAGAGAGAGAGAGAGAGAGAGAGAGAGAGAGTTGGGTAAGACAGAGACAAAGAGCGGTGCACCAGATCCAGATCGAAAAACACTGCAGATAATTCTTTGTGTGTCGTCTCGGCCGTTCTCTCCTGCGAGCCAAAGGAAAAAAAAACAATGTGGGGAGAGTCGGTTATGAGGCTGGACACTCCTTTGCTGAGAGAGAGAGAGAGAGAGAGAGAGAGAGAGAGAGAGAGAGAGAGAGAGAGAGAGAGAGAGAGAGAGAGAGAGAGAGAGAGAGTTGAATAATGGTACCCTGAAGATTATGTTATAGTAAGACATGCAGGTAAAAAGCTGTTATACGTCAATAGGACTTATACATAAAAATTAATCTGGTGTTCAAATCATAGCACACAAAAACTGATGCACGAAGGTTGTAACTCTCGGTCCTCTGCCTTCCGTCACGCATTCATCCCTTCATAGCCGCCCCGCTTGTTGCTGTTCTCTCCTAATGGTGAGTGGCATTAAAACCACCGCGACCGAGAGCCAATTTATAAGGTGAAGAGCGTAAATTAGGTAAAGTGTGAGAACGTGAGGTTTCGAGACGGCGGAACAGTCCCCGTGGAGCTGCCGCGTCCTGCCCCGAGGTCGCTGCGGGGCGGAAGGGGAGCCGCGTAGCCAAGGTCAACAGTGCGGGGACAGGCCTGACGCGGAGGCTTTCAGGAGGGACACTTGGCGGGCACGGGAATTTCTGTGGCCTGGTTCTATGGCGGGCGATGGCTCTGCACCACCCAGGCCGCTCCCAAAACAAAAAGAGTGGCTAGGAGACCTTCCCCCTTTGGCATGCACGGGTCCCGGAAGCTGTGCCCTGCAGATGTGAACGCATCGATTAAGCTCGACGCGTGCTCCGGCCCACAGTAATACCAGAGCCTGAATCCCGACCTCTATCTTTCATTTTGTATCGAACGGGGTTAAGGTTTTAGGGTGAGTTGCAAACCCCAAACAGTCAAGATCAGGGGTTGGCCTGACTGAAATCATGAGAGCATAAGATCCCACGGGCACCAACAGACAGAGGTTGAAAATATTTTAAAGATTACTAAAATTAAAAGCTGGACTTGAACTGATCATATCCTGCGTAGAACCGATAACAGATGGACAACCAAAGTAACAAAATGACAACCCGGGAATTGTAGAAATCTGAGGAGACAAAGAGGAGATGAAATTTAGCATATATCGGGCACGTCCATTGTCCTGTTGTGGATTACTAGTGACGGAAGATGATAACGATGAGCATACAATTTTTTTTTTTCTTGAGGGGCCTATATGGTAGTCGGCCCCAGCCCATCATGGCGCAAGCAAGTGTTTATAGTGGCGCCATCTTCTCTTGTTGCCATCGCTTTATTGTTCCCTTTATTTTAGTTGTCCTCCGTCACCACAGCCATTAGTTAACGCGGATCAGTTGCTGCATCTTGGTGGGTCGCTGGCCTTCAGGAGTTCAAGGTTCCAGATTGAGCCAAATCAGTTGCCTGCATACAATTTCACGCCTCTCTACCGAGCCTTGTTATGGACGAGGGCATCGTGCCAAGGTGCCCCGAGGGGATAGCCAAGGATGCACTAAAAACCACGAGCGTTAAGTACAAAATTTACAACCCGGTGGAATCAAGCAAAAAACGGTGAGAGCACATGCAGTAAACAGGTGCGTCGAGGTGGTACAGGTGAGGGACGCTGAACACGCGGTATGCCCACCTGTTAGTGCTCCGAGGCGTGCTGACGGGGACCTGGGTTTGTGGCCCCGCGTGTGTCTCGGGCCCGGGTGCTAACGAGGAGAACTCCGTTGCGTGACCCGATACACTAGATTACTACAGTGGTTCTAAAGTTTGTGTGTTTTTCTATAAGGCGCGGCGTTGTGCAGAACAGTTGAAAATTTGCTAAATAAATAAAGTAATAGTAATAGTAGTAGTAGTAGTAGTAGTAGTAGTAGTAGTAGTAGTAGTAGTAGTAGATAGAGAGATGTAGAGATATAGAGAGATAGAGAGAGAGAGAGAGAGAGAGAGAGAGAGAGAGAGAGAGAGAGAGAGAGAGAGAGAGAGAGAGAGAGAGAGAGAGAGAGAGAGAGAGAGAGAGAGAAATATGTCAAGAGATTTGTAAGTTTTGTTGGTGGCGGTGGCGAGGCGGAGGTCCGAGAGTGGCCAGAATTAGTCTCGTTCATTTTCCCTCGTTATTGCCATTCAGAAGAGAGGAGAGGAGGGAGCGGGGGGGGCACTGGGGGGGGAAGGGGATTGGGGGCGGAGTTACTGTTTTGGGGCGGGGTGGGTGAGGTTCCTTGAGGGGGGATGGTAAGGCGTACTCGGTGGGGTTTTTGAAGGCGAGGGTTGGTTGTGGGTGAGGTTGAGTGCTCTTAAAAGGGGAGGGAGTGTTTTTTCTTTTCCTTCAAGGGGTTGGATTGGACAGCAAGGTGTGGTAGGAGTTGAGTAACTTGTTTCCTGAAGAGGTTTTGCGCGTCATTGGGGTTTACTTGCTGTTGAGTTTACCAATAGCGCTTTTGGGTGGTGGTTGTGGTGACGGTGTTGTTGTTTCTGGTGGTGGTGGTTGTGTTGGGGGTAATTCTAGTATTGGTGGTAGAGATTCTGGAGGTGGTGGATTTTGGAAGGTGATTTTGGAAGTGGAATAGTCGTGGTGATATTGGTTCTGTTGGTGCGAGTTTTGGTGATGGTGGTGATGGTGATGTTGGTCGATCCCCTAGTGTTGGTTATGGAAGATACAGGAAGCGGATGTTTGGATGAAAATACCATGTGTTCAGTTTTTGGAGGTGGAATAATTGTGGTGATATTGGTTCTGTTGGTGCGAGTTTTGGTGATGGTGGTGATGGTGATGTTGGTCGATCCTCTAGTGTTGGTTATGGAAGACACAGGAAGCGAATGTCTGGATGAAAATACCACGTGTTCAGTTTCTTCCTGGTGGTGATAGAGGTTCTGTTGGTGCGAGTTTTGGTGGTGGTGGTGGTGGTGAGGTTGGTCGATCCTCTAGTGTTAGTTATGGAAGACACAGGAAGCTGATGTCTGGATGAAAATATTACGTGTTCAGTTTCTTCCTGGTGGTGATATAGGTTCTGTTGGTGCGAGTTTTGGTGATGGTGGTGATGGTGATGTTGGTCGATCCTCTAGTGTTGGTTATGGAAGACACAAGAAGCGGATGTTTGGATGAAAATACTACATGTTCAGTTTCTCCCTCCATTCATATTCGTGTTTTGTTACCCTGTCAAGCAGCGGACGCGGGTACCTCCTCCTTACTCCTTCGTGCCGAGAGGTCGCCAACGTGGGAGTGTGCCGAGGGAGGAACACACGCAGCTGGCAGTAAAAAACGATGAATGATGTAATGACACTAATTTTGCTTCTAGATGTTCACTATTATTTTTTTGTCTACGTCGTCCCGGCCTGAAGCTCCTCTGGTGCTGCCCCGTGCCTGCAAGCATCGCCCGTGCTGCATTGTGTTTCACTGAGCATTGTAACAATTTATCTCTGTTAATTATTTCTATTCAGAGCTCTTGTGGTTCTGACGGGCACGAATTCTTCTTTCCTCACCCCCCCTCGACTGCCTGACCCTTCCCTCCACCCCCTCCCCCAAGCCTGACATGTGCCTGTGATTGTCTTGCTTTCCTTTTTGTTATTCCTTGCGTGACCTTTTTTATCCCTTACATCCGCCTTTTTGTCCGTGCATGACTCTCGCCGTCTGCCTGGTGGAGGGTCCTGCTGCTGAAGTCTTAGCCAGATGAACTCTATTGGCACGGTTTTTGTTTTCTTTTTTACATTTCCTTATTATAGATGATCATTTTTTCTTCTTGAGGTCAGTCTCCGCAGTCGTTTATTCTTCCTCCCACGCTTGTTCGGCACCAGGCGCGCGGCTCCGCCCTGTCTGTCGCCTTGCTTGTCACCCCGCACACGACCACTTCGCGGCGCTTCTCGCCCCTCCACGCCGCGGCGAGGCGAGGCGAGGAAGCGGAGGGGGGGGGGGGCACGAGGCAAATCTATGCAGGTGTCAGTTTTTGAGAAACCACAGCTTTGTTGAGTGTGTGTGTGTGTGTGTGTGTGTGTGTGTGTGTGTGTGTGTGTGTGTGTGTGTGTGTGTGTGTGTGTGTGTGTGTGTGTGTGTGTGTGTGTGTGTGTGTGTGTGTGTCAGGAACAAAGTAATTCACACGTGTGTTTCCTCCCACAGGTACGTTGGCTGCGGCAGGAAGCTGAAGGCCCTGGAGGGAGGTAACACCTAGGCTCTGTGTCAACACGGCGCTGCTCGAAACACACACACACACACACACACACACACACACACACACACACACACACACACACACACACACACACACACACACACACACACACACTACACTGTTTCCTTGTCTTCTTGGTTACGTAAGGTCGGGTACTTGCGTCCTCTGCTCGGCGCTGCATGGAGGGCACCAGCACCTACCCTAACGATCCCTGTGATTTTGATATGTGCGTAGCAACAGCAGCGTAACTCAAGCCCCGATCACCCGCCTCTGTGTGCTACTCCGTCTCTAGGCCGGTTTCCGTGATATCTGAGCACGTCAGGGGAGGTTAGTTTCAGTCTCTTGAGGTGAGCGGAGATAGGAGCAGCCTCCAGAGTCAAGTGAGGTAACGTGAGAGGCCGCCACGATAAGCCAGGCTGGGTTCAGGGGGATGCGAAGGATAGAATGAAGTTAATTTGTTATGTAAGTCGAACTGCAACTCTGGACGACACCCGAGAGTCGAGAGGAACAAAAGTGCGCGGCCGCCTGGAAGTTCTTGCATGTTGTAGGTCGGAAAGATATATGCTCAGGTTGTTGATTCTCTGTCGTTGCTGTTCTCAAATTTATAGAGTACGAGTCTCCCAGGGTACGATTCCCCACGAGTCCGAGTTTGAGACACGAGTTAGTGTGAGCAACGGCCTGCAGGAGGAAAAGAAGGAGGAGGAGGAGGAGGAGAAAGAGAAGATGGAACAGGAGAGCGAGGAAGAGAAGGAGGAGGAGTGGTAGGGGGATGCGAAGCTGCTTGACGTACGAGTTCAGCACCCGCAAGGTAACTCGCCTGCTGGGTACGAGTTAACTGTAGATTCGCCCGCAGGAGTGTTGAGCGAAGGCCACAACAGCCTCTTCTCGAACGCCCGTCTATGATTTGAATAGAGATCTGGGAATTATACGCTGATATTTGCAGCGGGGGAGTCCGGTGAATCCTGATGGTGCGAGGCGCTGCTGACGGACACTGGCTGCGGGAAGTGCGTCAGCTGGCCCGCCGCCCAGCCGGAAATACGCCGTTGCCGCCGCCGCCGCCGCCTCCTGACGGAACCCCTCGTGTACCGGCGGTGACGGCGGCGGCGGCGGCTTAGAGGCTTTCGGTCGGCGGCTTTGCTTTGCCTGTATCTCGCCTCCCTTCCCTCATCCGCACTCGGAGAACCTGTAATTTGTTTAATCGTCCTGAAAATGCTGCGAGCTACATTTTTTTCTTGGTCTTAGAGTATGGATTTACATACTATTCGTACTAATTTCATGAAGAAGTTGGCAGGTTATTATAAAGAACCTTCACCTGACAGGCAGACCCATCCCTTCCTTCCCATCCCTTCACATCCCTTCCCAGGACCTCACCCACGGCCTGCAACAGATGCCAAACACCCTACAAAGTCGGAATAACCGAGATCACTCAGGCCGTTCCCTCGTTCACCTCCGTGAGGGTTGAGTTGCAGCCACTGGTATTTGAGGGCGTTCAAGGGAGTGGTTGGCGCAGTGATCTTTGAGAACATCGCGCTTATTCTTCCTCGTTCACTATCTTTATGTACTCTTTGTCGATGCGTGCTGGAGGCTGCACCTTTTTACTGACCCGCTGGTACTTGGATTCTCAGGCTGCTGCTTGATCTTATATTCTATTGATTATTTATGATGGAATTTGTCGCCTCTTCTAATCCTCTGAACGAATCAATTAACGACGCATTTCTCAGAGTCAGACAAGCTGAAAATTTGACTCGCACGAAGCTCAGAGGCTGACCTGACCCACTATATGGATGACCTCAATAGCCTTGCTCGGTTTCACTTAATCGGATCAAGTCACTTGTGATTTAATCTAGATATAACATCACTGAACGCTGTAAAAACTGAATCATAGTATTATTCAATGGAAATCCCCTATTCACCTCCTTGCTCTCCTCTCTGGGGTTGTCAGTGTCTTAGTTTTCATTCTTTTCCGTCTCCGATCGTCTGCCTCACGCGGCCGCCGCTTCCCTGAGCCAAGTTTCGGGTGTTAGGAGGCAGCAGCCGCGCCGCACCTGCTGCTGTAGCCGCGCCAAGTAACCCCGGAAGCCTGCGGCTGCCCCCGCCGCATCACCCGCACATCACGGCACACTGGCAGATGAAAAAGTAAGACTGGGATGCTCTCTTTTTTTTACAATTGAGGTCGTTTAAAAGAGGAAGGTGTGCTCCGCCCACCTCTCACGCTGTGTTTATCGGTGGAGAGGGCGGTGGAGGTGCTCGGCGGTGGAGGCGGTGGAGGTGCGTGTGGCCCGGCGCCTACCTGACCCTTTCCAGCCCGCGCCGCCGCTGCCTCCACCACCAGATATATTGTAATTAGTGATAACTCGAACAGCAGGTGGATTCGAGACGCAGCGGAGAATCTAATTTTGGTTATGTCTACTTTATTTAACTTGTGATCTTTTTATTATTAATTCGTACTACAGTAACGGCTTGGAGGGTGAAGTTATGCTCGTGTGGTGACTGTGGGAAGCGGGGGGGAGGAGCACACCAACACACTTCCTACCTCACCCAAGCCGTGCAGTGGGGAGGGGGGGGGGGGGCAGGTCGTTGGGGCTCCTGTGTGGCGGACATGCTCGCCTCACCGCCGCCCCTCAGTGACATGAGATGGTCGTCTGGTTTTAGCATAAAGTTAATTAGATTGTCACAGGCGATGGAGGTGTGTAGTGACCACGGCAGGTGTTTGGGTATTCAGATAACACGGATTTGGTGATAACAACATCAGTGCGGGAGGTGTGTGTGTGTGTGTGTGTGTGTGTGTGTGTGTGTGTGTGTGTGTGTGTGTGTGTGTATTATAGTTAGAAACGACTCTTTATATGCGCAAACACAAACTACAAACAAACAAAAAAAAAAACATCAAGCTGTCACCTCCAAACGGTGTGGGGGGGTGGGGGGGGACAGGAAGAACAGAAAAACAGTAAAAACAGAACAGAACAGAAAAACACTAAAACGGCGACCAACCTCCCGTTATTAGATTCACACGTAAAGACAATATAATTACAGGAAGTGCAGTTTTTTTTAAAGATCGGTTCGAGGAAAAAAAGAAAGGATGTAAAAAGCGATAATGCGAGGCAAGGAGAGAGAGAGAGAGAGAGAGGGAGAGAGAGACCTGTCTGTGAGTGGCGTGACCAGCGGCCTCCATGTACGGCGGCTCCGCTCGGCAGGAATCTGTACCCCGCGCACCTCCAAGGAGTAGTAATTGATCATCGTTCCTCGGGTGAAGGAAATTACCAGCAGTCAGAGCCCTGTGCCAGCTGGAGGCGAGACAGAATGAGACGTGAATAAATAGCGAAGCGGAGATAAGGCGAGAGATAATGAGACTGAGGGAAACCAAGCGTGACACGAAACAAAACCGAGAGATATGCGACTCATTCCGGCAAACCCAAAGGTGAGTGCAACGCCGCCGCCGCCATGCACCTGTATCGCTCGTGAGGGGCTGACCCATTTCCCAGGTGTGTGTGTGTGTGTGTGTGTGTGTGTGTGTGTGTGTGTGTGTGACCACAGAACAAGGGTGACTCAGCGCGCCACAACAGGTATGGGAGGCCCCGCAGGTGTGTCAGGTGTGTGCCGCCCTTCGCCGCTCTGTCCAGAAAGCGCTGAGTTATAGTCTGACATTAAGAGCCACTGACGGACCCCCGGCCAACGCTGCCTCCGATCCTGCGTTCAGATGCTGTTTTTGCCGGCGTTCAGTGTGAGCCCGGCGCCCGGCCGCCGCGACGAGGGTGATGCAAGCCACTCGTCATCATCTTTATGGAAGCTTTACTCTACAAGATCGTCATGAAATCTGTCTTCAGTATTACTTTAAATTTTTTAATGGTCAGCGGATCCATGTAACTAGTAGGAGAAAAGTATTAGGGGCATTATAATTATACTGACAGCATCTCTTTTGACGCTAATTGTTCTATAATTATCTTGCTGCTCTCGCCATATATGATGTTAACGCCGGAATATCTTTGGTCGTGGCCGCGGCTCAGCCAGTGGTCCCGCTGGGGGCGGCCGCCGGCCAGGAGGCAGCGGCGGCGGCAACAGCGGCGGCGGCGGGCACTGAGACCGTCACTGCGGCGGGACACCCTCGGCCCTGAGCGTCAGTTACTTCAAAGGCCAAGTCAGGTTTAATTACCGCCGCCCGCGGCACCTGTGATGGCGGGCTTAATTCAGGCGGCCGGTGAGAGAGAGACAGAGAGAGAGAGAGAGAGAGAGAGAGAGAGAGAAGAGAGAAGAGAGAGAGAGAGAGAGATATGTAGCTTGACATTATTACTAGAAAAAAAAAGGCCCGTGCACTGATATGTTCCTCAAGACACTGGTGCTAATGTCCATCCGTCAGCCCAGACGAATCGAAGCCGGCCGTGCAACGTTTCAGAATTACATGCCACATACGAGGCGACCCGCTACAGATACGCTCTCCCTGTGTGTGCCGTAAATGATAAGCGGAGGAGACAACTCTACGACTAAGCAGCTCGTATGTATGTATCTGGGGGAGGCGCATGTCGCTCGCTACGTTTCTCGCATGAGTCCACCGTATTGCATTTAACATCTGCAGGTGTGAATTTATTACAGTCCGTTGATGCCGCTGGTGACTGAGTACTTAGCGGGATCTGGCATCACTGTTTGCCTCGAAATTTCGCCTTCTAACTAGCTTCCGAATGATGTGAAGCGAAAATGAATTAAAAAAACGGATTTCATTATATTTCCTGACACATCCTGATGCCCCAATCGTTGAGTTTCTTTCGCGTTGGTTCTCGGGGAAGAGGAATGCTTCAGCGACGCGTCTCCGCCAACCCTCCATTTTTGAATTTGTTATGCAGGAAAGGAATCGTCACTGTTGTCGTGCGCTAAACGCTTCCTGGCTTTAGAATATCTCTTGTATACGACAGAGACACCGACAAACGTGCATGTGTTTTAGAAAGAGTGGGAGAGGGAGAGAGAGAACAAGGATTTATGAGGAAGGGGAGGAAGTGAGGATGAGGTTAGTCCCCGAAGTGTACCCCGTTGTGTTTAGCCTAAGACGCCATGAGAACGCCGTCCACTGGTTCACACCGCGTTAAGTCAATTGTCCACCGCGTTGTAAGTTCGTCCAGTCCAGTCCAGTCCAGTAGTAGGCGTGGGATTGTCTTTGTAACGGCTCCCACTGATGTCTGATTCTTGATTGTTGATTGTTGATTGGCGTTGTTGATTGGGGTTGTTGATTGGCGTTGTTGATTGGCGTTGTTGATTGGCGTTATTGATTGGGGTTGTTGATTGGGGTTGTTGATTGGCGTTGTTGATTGGCGTTGTTGATTGGGGTTGTTGATTGGCGTTGTTGATTGGCGTTGTTGATTGGCGTTGTTGATTGGCGTTGTTGATTGGGGTTGTTGATTGGCGTTGTTGATTGGCGTTGTTGATTAGGGTTGTTGATTGGCGTTGTTGATTGGGGTTGTTGATTGGGGTTGTTGATTGGCGTTGTTGATTGGCGTTGTTGATTGGCGTTGTTGATTGGGGTTGTTGATTGGCGTTGTTGATTGGGGTTGTTGATTGGCGTTGTTGATTGGCGTTGTTGTCTTTTAGTTTTGTTCAGTTTTCTTTTTTCTTCTGTTCCATATTGTTGTGACATAGTTTTTTCAGTCTTCAGTTTCTTCCAGAGTTAATGGTTGAAACACTAGTATATCGGCTATTAACCCGGTAGCTGCGGGGGTCATGTTTCTTAGGATTGGTTGGGTTAGGTTAGGTTAGGTTAAAGGCCCCTCTAAGCAAAATAATGAGACAATCATCACTCACACAAACCATTTCATAATATATATCAACACATATGTGATCTGTTTATGCATCATCTATTTTGGGAGGTTTATATCATGGTAGAAGTTTGGCCCATCGCTGGTACACGGTAAAGCCACAAATTTGGCCCGTCGCTGTTACCGGGTTAAGTAGTCTCTGCTTTGGTTTTCTGTGTTCTGTATAAAGTTTTGGTTTTGTCTTATTTCTGTATATTCTTCACAGTCCAGGGCAAAATGTTCTTAGGATTCTACTTCTGCGTACGTCCGGTAACCGTCTGCCATCACTGATATAACCGTAGTTTTGTGGTTATGAAAAGTTCGTGCCCTTGACCAAAACTATATTTCTTGAAAGCACAACAGGAACGATATGTACAAGCCGCGAACGAGTGGACAACGCGGGAGCCAGCCTGTTACTGATGCGCCTGGCTGAGAGAAATGCAATCTTAGCAAAATCCTACGGGTCATATTTTAAGACATTTCGACGCCCAAGAACACATATTTGACAAGGCTTTCGTAGGAGTTGTGGGCATTTCCAAGAGTAGTTGTATGACCCTGGTGGTAGTTTGACCCTTCTTCTGTAACATGAACCTGAAGAAACACTCATTAGAACCCGACTGACCCCCTCTTTGACCTTTAGAAATACCTGATGTGTGAAGCGAACGTGTCTAACAACACCAACCGTAGTGTCACGTGATGCGTTAGTGATATGGAGGATTCTGTGCATAACATCAGATGAGTGTGGGTCTTTTCAACGCGATTCCTACCTAAAAGTCGCCCTCTGCACAAGTCCCCCAACAACAGCCCCGAGAAACGCTGCCCCCTTACACTCACTGTTAATCGGAGGTCACTCAAGTCGTGTTCAGACAGGTTTCTCGACACACCTCATTGCCTCACCGTTTCCACCCTACTTCCTCCACACACCTACCATCGCCTCCCCCTTCCCATCGGTCTCTAGAGGTCCATATTTTAAAACGTATCAGGCCTCCATTACGACTATTTTCTGAGGCCATGGAGATGATTAACCGGGTTTTTATGAGTTATTTTCTATCTCACGATGCATAGGTCGTGTAAAACTATCACTAGGATCACAAAACAGTTCATGAAAAGCCCAGAAACTTCCACGACGAGAGAGTTTTCAAGCTGGCGAACGGAGACATCAATGCGGGTGTTTTTTTTTAATTTTTTTTATAACAAAGGAGACAGCTCAAGGACACACACAAAAAGGAAACAATAATTAAAAAAAGCCCGCTACTCGCTGCTCCTAAAAAAAAAAAGAATCAAAAGAGATGGCCGAAAGAGAGGTCAATTTCAATTTCAAGAGGAAGGTATCAGGACACCTCTCCTCCCGAAATTGACCTCTCTTTCGGCCACCTCTTTTGATTCTTTTTATAGGAGCAGCGAGTACCGGGCTTTTTTTTTTATTATAGTTTCCTTTTTTTGTGCCCTTGAGCTGTCTCCTTTGTTGTAAAAAAAATAAAAGAATAAGAATAAGGGCCTCTATCCCCTCCCAACCTACCCACCTCCTCCCTATCCTGCCCTCCTCGTTTACCCTCCCTCCTCCACCCCATTCCTTACTCTTCTACTTACCCATTCATACTTACTCCCAGTCTCATCAGCCTTCCTACCTTCATTTTTCTCCTCCCCTCCCTGCCACGTTGTTCCACCTCTCCACCTCGCAAAGCCTTCCACCCCCGTCAGTAGTAGCCGCTCCCCTTGTCAGTCGGGAACCTCATCAGTTTTTCTTGCGAGGTGGACCAGCCAGGGACGGGTGTTATACGTGAAAAGTGTGTGTGTGTGTGTGTGTGTGTGTGTGTGTGTGTGTGTGTGTGTGTGTGTGTGTGTGTGTGTGTGTGTGTGTGTGTGTGCCGCGGGCGTATGTAGATCTCGCGTCTGTTTACTATTCCTGTGCATAGGGAGGCGCGTGTGTGAATGGCCGCCTCAGAAACATAACTCAGTCCTCTACGGAAAACCTGGATCTTCATATATGGTTTCCTCCCTCCCTTCTTTCCCTCATCTTTATCCTTCCCTTGCAGCCTCCTCCTTCTTCCCTTCATTCCACACTCTTATCCTCACCGTCCATTCCTTGCATCCCTTCCATCTACTGCCCCCTCTTCATCCCTCCCTCCCCTTACAGCTTCCCTCTACCCCTTCCTTCCGTCCTTCCTTAATTCTCTCCCGCCTCGTTCAGTATGCCAATCATCCTCGTCTCGCCCATCAGAATGCCAATCGCCGGCTCTGATCGCTAATCCCATCGCTTAGTAAATTACCTCCGCCATTACCGACACAGACCCGGCCCAGACGTCGAGCCAACCAATACATGTGACTTTTATTTTGAGGTGAAGCGAGGCGGCGGCGGCGGGGCGAGAGGTGAAGAACAAGACATAAACATTATACATATACTTATACCCTTCATTCCCCCCCATCCCCCCTTCTTCCCCTTCATTCCCCTTTCTTTTCTTCGTCTTCATCGCTGGCAGCCTTCAATACTCTGACCTCTCCCTCCTTTCTTTCCCTTATTTTCTATCTCCCTCTTTCTCCTCTCGCTCTCTCACTCACTCAATCATCCATTCACTGACTGCCTCCATCCTCCTCCTCTCCCTCTTCCTCCTCCACCTCCTCCTCTCCTCGTATCCCTCTCCCTCCTTACCTGCCTCCATATACAAACTTCCTCCCTCCGAATATCTCCCTTCCTCCTCCCTTCTTCCTCCATCCTCCCTGTCCTCTCCTCCCCTCCCGGATCTCTGCCCCAAAGAAGCTCCGATAGAGACTTTGTGTGTGTGTGTGTGTGTGTGTGTGTGTGTGTGTGTGTGTGTGTGTGTGTGTGTGTGTGTGTGTGTGTGTATTCATGACCTCTTCACCTTGCCTTACCCTCTCCTCCCTCCCTCTCTCTCTCCCACTCTTCCTCCTCCTCCTCTCTCTCCCTCTCCTCCTCTCTCCCATCAGACCTCCCCTTCCTTCCATCCTGACCTCCCTCATCTTTGCTTAATCCATTACCTATTTCTTATCTCTCTCCACTTTCTCCTTTCTTTCATTCTCGCTCCCTCTCTCCCTTCTCATTAAGGCGCTGCAGTCACCTTTGGCCCTTTCTATTTTGCTTTCTCTCTCTCTCTCTCTCTCTCTCTCTCGTCTGTATTATTAATTTTCCATTTCACTCGGAGTATCTATCGTGTTTTTTTTCCCATTGTCACAAATTACCACTCACCAGATGGCGTATATATATGTTTTGCTTATGTTTTTCAATGTTTTTTTTGTTACTGATTTTTTTGCGTGTCTAATTTCCTTTGTTCCTCGTATTTCCTTTCCCTTCAATAAGTCAGAGTTTACATTAAGCCAAGCGGGTCACTTTGTACTGTAACCTCCTCTTTTTCTTCCTCTCCTTCACGCCACAGAGCTTATTTATGTGTTCTGTTTATGTTTTTTAATGTTTTTTGCTAGTCTTTCCTTCCCCTTCAGCGAGTCAGAGTTTACATTAAGCCAAGCGGGCCACTTTGTACTGTAACCTCCTCTTTTTCTTCCTCTCCTTCACCCCACAGAGCTGATTTATGTGTTCTGTTTATGTTTTTTAATGTTTTTTGCTAGTCTTTCCTTCCCCTTCAGTGAGTCAGGGTTTACATTAAGCCAAGCGGGTCACCATGTACTGTAACCCCTCTTTTTCTTCCTCTCCTTCACGCCACAGAGCTGATTTATGTGTTCTACTTATGTTTTTTAATGTATTTTTTAGTGTATTTTTTTTGTTTAACTTCATTTGTTCCTCGTGTTTCCTTTCCCTTCAATGAGTCAGACTTTACTGTAAGCCAAGCAGGTCATCCCACAGAGCTGATTTATGTGTTATGCTTATGTTTTTCAATGTTTTTTTTGCGTGTATTTTTTTTTTTTTTTTACTTTCTTTGTTCCTCGTGTTTCCTTTCCCTTCAATGAGTCAGACTTTACTGTAAGCCAAGCAGGTCATCCCACAGAGCTGATTTATGTGTTATGCTTATGTTTTTCAATGTTTTTTTTTTGTGTGTATTTTTTAATTTTTTTTTTACTTTCTTTGTTCCTCGTGTTTCCTTTCCCTTCAACGAGTCAGACTTTACTGTAAGCCAAGCAGGTCATCCCACAGAGCTGATTTATGCTTTCTGCTTATGTTTTTCAATGTTTTTTTTTTTGCGTGTATTTTTTTTTTTTTTTACTTTCTTTGTTCCTCGTGTTTCCTTTCCCTTCAACGAGTCAGACTTTACTGTAAGCCAAGCAGGTCAACAGGTACTATAACCCTTTTTTTCTTTCCTCTCCTTCACCCCACGGAGCTGAAGGACGCGCATTTCCACTATATATTTCGCTGCTTATCTTTCACACGTTCAGTCTCGCAATTGTTCACACCAGTTTTGTCCTGCCTTACCCTCTCCTCCCCCTCTCCCTCTCTCTCTCTCTCTCTCCCACTCTTCCTCCTCCCCTCTCTCCCTCTCCTCCTGCGGGTCGATCATCATACGTCATTTTGTTTTTCATTTTCATCTGATGTTGTATTCCCGTCTCCCTACCTCGCTCTTATCTCCCCTCTAATCGCTCCCCGCCATTCATCCTTCCCTCCCGCCCGTCATATGTCCTCCCCCTTCCAAGACTCCTTTTTTACCTCACCTTGCCTTTGCCTGTCTCCCTTTTTCCTCCGTTTTTAGTTCCTACCTTTCATCCAATCCTCCGTCTCCATGAACCACGTCTTCGTCCTCCTCTTTTTTTTTTTTCTTGTTTCTTGTTCTTATTCTTATTCTATTTCCTCCTTTTTTTTCTTTTTCCTCTAGTTCTTGTTCTTGTTCTTCTTTTTCTTCTTCTACTCCTCCT
Source organism: Eriocheir sinensis (assembly GCF_024679095.1). Lineage (NCBI taxonomy): Eukaryota > Metazoa > Arthropoda > Malacostraca > Decapoda > Varunidae > Eriocheir > Eriocheir sinensis. Next base: position 2,476,429 of record NC_066525.1, read on the forward strand.
CCTCCTCATCATCATCATCATCATCCCCATTTGCAAGGAGTGAGTAAGCGTAGGAAGGATGATGAGTCCCAAGGTACGGGGATGGAAGGGGGGGCGTAGGTGGGGGGCGTAAGTATACCGGGGTGAGGTGGTGAGGGGGCGTAGGTATCGGGGTGAGGTGGTGAGGGGGCGTAGGTATCGGGGTGAGGTGGTGAGGGGGCGTAGGTATCGGGGTGAGGTGGTGGGGGGCGTAGGTATCGGGGTGAGGTGGTGAGGGGCGTAGGTATCGGGGTGAGATGGTGGGGGGCGTAGGTATCGGGGTAAGGTGGTGGGGGCGTAGGTGGTGGGGGGCGTAGGTAACGGGGGTGGGGGGGTCAGGTGGAGCAGCGTGCGTCAAATCGTCTGGGGGAGTGATCTGATAGGGATGTGCAGCCGCCGCTTTTGTAACCTATCCTCTCCCCGCGTCAGGCAGCCTCCCTCCGCGTAAAGACGTGATGCCTATCTAGTTCGGCGCACGCAGCACCTACGAGGGTCCCGGACTGCTGCCTCGCTTTATCCGCCTGCCTGTTTGGTTTTTCTGCCTGTCTGCTTGCTCGCCCGCTGCTGCTCGCCCTCGCCTTCCTCCCCTTCCCCTTCCGCTCCTCTCCCAGCGTTGGCAAATTATCGTACTCTGAACATTGAATTAATCATTTTTGGCCCGAAGACTGCCGCAACCCCACAAACAACGCTAGAACATTAAAGTTAGCGTTAAAACTGTTATTTATTGATGCCTTTTGTGTTTTTTTGATATAGTTATCGGTCAGAAACTTACGACAATGCAATGCGATGAGTACGATAATTTGACAACTCCCTCTCCCCCCGCTGCAGCTGCCTCCTCGCCCACCCGCTCGCCTTGTGTTTCCGTTGCTGGTCGTTAAGTGATTACATCCACTTCGCTGCTGGATTGGTTAGTCTGTCCATTTGTGTTAGCGATTACTCGTCCTCCTCTTGCTTCCGAACCTCCAGCTGCCTCGTCTGTTTCTTTAGCCTCCCTCCGAACGCTTCTTGTCGCCATGATCTCTATTTCATCCCGCGCTCTTTCCTGTCGGTGTTTCAGGGAGGTTGTTGCTTCAGACGCCGCCCAGCCATGCACTCTGAAAGTCTGTCCGGATGACTAAGCTGACCGGTTGTCTCGTACTATATTATATCGTCCTTCTCCTCATCATCAACGTTGCCAGATTGTCGTACTCAGCCTCCTATTTTCGCTCATATCCGCCCCCAGAAAGTGCCTCCTCGACCCCAGTAACTGCCTACATATATAGTTATCGTTAAAATGGTTAATTATTGGTGTTTTTGGCAATAGCTATATGCCTCAGAAACCGGTAAATACAAGGCTCTGAGTACGATAACTTGGCACCGTCGCTCCTTCTCCTCCTCCTCCTCTACTGTGGCTCGTCCGGCCCGCTGCATTTCCGTCGTCTGCTTGTCCGTGTGAGTGAGTGCTACACTGACGCCCCTGTGTGCTTGGCCTTTTATCTGATCAGTAGCTTACTCTCTGTTTGCCAGCTACTCGCCCCGCCCTCCATCTGTGTTTGTTTTCCTGTTTGTTTAGTGTTATGCTTGCCCCTTCCCCTCGCCATTATCCTAGCACCAGTTTTAGAGATGGATGAGGAGAGGAGAAATTGTGGAAACTTATCAGCCTACTGACTTCCAAACACCGTTGCCAGGTTATCGTACTCAGAGCATTGTATTTACCGGTTTCTGACGCCTAACTATTGCCAAGAGACATCAGGATCTAACTCTTTTAACGATAACTATAAATGAGTTTCGTTATTGGAGCCCAGAAAACAGTTTTGGGGTAGGAAGTCGGGAAATATAAGCGGCTGAGTACGACAGTCTGGTTGGTTCCAAAACGTCATCGGAGCCTGGGAAGATTATATCAGGTTAGGGTCGCTGTGACTTCATATTCCCCAGCAGGTAGCCGCCGCAGAGGATCAGTGGGACCTCATGAAGGGCTCTCCTCACACGTATGTAGGTCACGACTATAGCTATGCCTACACCTTGTAAGGAAAAAGTAATATCGTTTCCGTTATCTTTTACTGCTTGGGTTTGTTGTGGCCTCTTAAAATTTAACTGGTTTCCCGGCAATAAGGTTTTGGTTGCTGCCGTGGTTAAGTCTTTTTTCGCCCTGTGTTTATCGAGGGTGCATGAGCGTCTGGAGGCCCCGCAGGTGTGGAAGGTGTGCCCGTCCAGGTGAGGCGTGCCCAGGGGGGTGTGACCTGCCTCCTGATGAAAGGTGCTGAAGGGTGGGGCCAGGTGGGGTTTTTATGCAGCAGTGGTAGTTTCAGTGGTGGGTATAGCAGTAGTAATGGTAGTAGTCGTGGTATGTGCAGTAGTGTAAGTAGTAGTTGTTGTTGTTGTTGGTGGTGGTGGTGGTGATTGTGGTGGTGTCTGTTTTGCCGATGCTATTGTTGTTATTGTGCGTGAAGGTTAAAGAGTCATAAAAGCCGTGTTAGAGATGGCAGTAATATTTGGCCGTTGTGTGAAGGCCCAGGTTAGGAGATATTAAGGTCGGTATTATAAAACACGTTGGCTTCTCACATCAGCCAAAGAGGGAGTCAGTCGGGTTCTAATGAGTGTTTCTTCAGGTTCACAGTCCAGGAGAAGGTTCACACTACCACCAGGGTCATAAAACTACTCCTGGAAATGCCCACGACTCCTACGAAAGCCTTGTCAGATATGTGTTCTTGAGCGGCGAAATGTCTTAAAATACGACCCTATAAGCGTCTCCGTCTATGTTTTATTATATTGTTTTTCTCACTAGGTACTTGCGTGCACTTTTTCTCTCTTAATATCTAGTTAACATTCGCTTGTCCTTCCGCAGCCTCAGAGCACGCGCGGCGCTGTGCTCAGGTGCTTAAAGACGCCCCACAGGTGTGCATTATCCATTCACCCGTTCATTCCACACCTCATTTCGGCTTGTAAATGGGCGATGAGCAGCGATTACAAAACTAGTTAAGAAATGTCTCCATCTGTCACTCAGTACCAAAAGTATAAAAACAATATATATTTCCACTTACGTTCTCATAACATTTCGAGAGCCATGACTCGGTCGTTTCACGGGTGAGAAAGTTTTTGGACAAAATTCAGTCACACAGTTATTTTCCTAACGGATTACACGAGTGAGCGAAAACTTGTGTGTTTTTACAACAGGAAATTAGGTTAGAAAATCATGCGATTGTGGAGAGTGTGTTTTCCTGTGTTACCCGGCAGACGAGGGCACACACACACACACACACACGCACACGCACACGCACACGCACACACACACACACACACACACACACACACACACACACACACACACACACACACACACACACACACACACACACACACAGTAGAATATAAATGAAGAAAAAATATTCTGGTGTATAGCATTGGTCACATTCCTCGTGTATTGCAGTTCAAACATGCGGGCAAAAAGGCGACGCTGTGTAGTACCCGAAGCCGAGGAGAAAACTGCCGTCCGCTTGTAGGGAAAAAAAATCTTCGGGCGCCGTGACGTCTCTGTCGATGTGTTGAGCATTTTCGTTCCTCGCGACGCCGCTCCTCGGGCTTATCGCCGTGATCTGAGTGGCAGATTCCCGCCTTTTCTGGACGGCTCTCGGGAAAAAGGTATTTGTCTTGTTATCGAACATGACAGTGACGGAATACTTTTGTCGGAAATATTAAATGTTTCTTCCACCCTTATCGACACTGAGGTCTCGGCCCCTGCCAAGGCGCGGTAAGCATCAGCGTCAGCGGCGGCAGTACCTCCCCAAGCGTCGGGCACCGGCAGGCGGCAACGCTTGCTTTCTCCCGGCGCTGCTTCCTTTACCAGCGTTACTTTTTCCTGCGTGGCGGAGATCAAGCGAGATTATGAGCGATCTGTGCTCCAGCCGTCCTCCTCTTGGCTGCCGCGTCGCCAACTAGCCGTGAAGAAGTAGTCCAACACGGGATGCCAGTTGCTGGTGGAGGTCAAGTTATCGCTGGTGTTTGTTGAATAATATTTACTTTACTGGCTGTGACCATGTTTGTAGAGTCAGGAAAAAGATCTGTTCCGAATATATGAGGAGAAATGTTAAGTGTCCAAGACATGACTCAGACAGGAGAGTCCATTTGTGTGTGTGGGGGGGGAGGGGGGACACACACACACACACACACACACACACACACACACACACACACACACACACACACATACACAGACACCTGAAGAGCTATATACCAGGGTGTGGAAGGGCGTCGTGGCATGAAGCAGGGACAGGAGAGGGTTGTGGGGCGGGGGTCGTTCGGGCATACAAGCAGCATACATCGGTGGTCCGGCCTGGCCTTGACCCCCGCAGCCCCCCGCACCACACACCGCGGGGAGACGGAGTGAACAACATAAATTGCGGCATTACCAGCATTCTTTCCGTCCGCTGCCGGTGTCGCGGGATTAATTGTTCCCTCCGCCGCTCGCAACTCCCGCCCACCACTCTGAAAGTACCATAATTAGCTAACAAATGAGGCAATTAGCGAAGGAAGAGCCATATATCCAGCGCTGATACGATCACTGCATTGGGACAGAGGTGACCGGAGGAGCCAGGGAGGGTGACGCGCAGGAAGGGAAGAGGCAAGGAGGAGGAGGAGGAGGAGGAGGAGGAGGAGGTAGAAGAAGAAGATGATGAAAAAGGAGGAGGAATAAGCATAAGAAGAAAGAGAAGAAAACGAGGGGGAGGTGAAGAAGCAGGAGGAGGAGGACGAGGAGGAGGAAGGAAGAAGAAAAAAAAAGAAAATAAGAAAAAGAAAAAAAAAAGAAAAAGAAACATGGAAATATGGAAGTGCAGGCAACAAAAACCCTGGCGTAAAATGAGGTTGCCTGAAGGAGGAAGAGGAGGAGGAGGAGATAGTGGCGGAGGGGGAAAGAAGAAGGGTGGTCGTGGTAGCCAAGGAAGGGGGAAGGAAGGAGCTGAGGAGGAGGGAAGGGGAGGGAAAGGAGCCAACCAGAGGAGGAGGAGGAGGAGGAGGAGGAGGAAAGAAGAAGGGGGTAGTGTTGACCAAGGAAGGGGGAAGGAAGGAGCTGAGGAGGAGGGAAGGGGAGGGAAAGGAGGCAACCAGAGGAGGAGGAGGAGGAGGAGGAGAAGGAGGAGGAGGAGATAGTGGCGGAGGAGTAAACAAGATGGGGGGTAGTGGTGGCAAAGCAAGGGGGCAGGAAGGATCGGAGGAGAAGGGAAGGGGAGGGAAAGGAGGCAACCAGAGGAGGAGGAGGAGGAGGAGGAGACGGAGAAGGAGCAGGCGGAGGAGGAGATCGTGGCGGAGGCGTAAAGAAGATGGGGGGGTGGTGGCAAAGGAAGGGGAAGGAAGGAGCTGAGGAGGAGGGAAGGGGAGGGAAAGGAGGCAACCAGAGGAGGAGGAGGAGGAGGAGGAGAAGGAGAAGGAGGAGGAGGAGGAGGAGATAGTGGCGGAGGAGAAAAGAAGATGGGGGGGTAGTGGTGGCAAAGATAGGGGGATGGACGGAGCTGAGGAGGTGGGAAGGGGAGGAAGAGGAGGAGGAGGAGGAGGAGGAGAAGGAGAAGGAGGAGGAGGAGATAGTGGCGGAGGAGTAAAGAAGATGGGGGGGGGTAGTGGGGGCAAAGAAAGGGGGAAGGAAGGAGCTGAGGAGGAGGGAAGGGGAGGGAAAGGAGGCAACCAGAGGAGGAGGAGGAGGAGGAGGAGAAGGAGAAGGAGGAGGAGGAGATAGTGACGGAGGGGTAAAGAAGATGGGGGGGGGTAGTGGTGGCACAGAAAGGGGGAAGGAAGGAGCTGAGGAGGAGGGAAGGGGAGGGAAAGGAGGCAACCAGAGGAGGAGGAGGAGGAGGAGGAGAAGGAGAAGGAGGAGGAGATAGTGGCGGAGGGTAAAGAAGATGGGGGGGTAGTGGGGGCAAAGAAAGGGGAAGGAAGGAGCTGAGGAGGAAGGGGAGGAAAGGAGGTAACCAGAGGAGGAGGAGGAGGAGGAGAAGGAGAAAGAGGAGGAGGAGATAGTGACGGAGGGGTAAAGAAGATGGGGGGGGGTAGTGGGGGCAAAGAAAGGGGGAAGGAAGGAGCTGAGGAGGAGGGAAGGGGAGGGAAAGGAGGCAACCAGAGGAGGAGGAGGAGGAGGAGAAGGAGGAGGAGGAGATAGTGACGGAGGGTTAAAGAAGATGGGGGGGGGGGTAGTGGTGGCAAAGAAAGGGGGACGGAAGGAGCTGAGGAGGAGGGAAGGAGGAAAGGAGGCAACCAGAGGAGGAGGAGGAGGAGAAGGAGAAGGAGGAGGAGGAGATAGTGGCGGAGGGGTAAAGAAGATGGGGGGGGGGGGTAGTGGTGGCAAAGAAAGGGGGAAGGAAGGAGCTGAGGAGGAGGGAAGGGGAGGGAAAGGAGGCAACCAGAGGAGGAGGAGGAGGAGATAGTGGCGGAGGGGTAAAGAAGATGGGGGGGGGGGGTAGTGGTGGCAAAGAAAGGGGGAAGGAAGGAGCTGAGGAGGAGGGAAGGGGAGGGAAAGGAGGCAACCAGAGGAGAAGGAGGAGGAGGAGGAGGAGGAGGGGTAGCCACGACGGGGCCCTCGACGGATAAAGATGGCAGGCTGGTTGACTGTCTAGTTATCTGGGCTGTTGACGAGCTTAATGACTGTCTGTCCGGGTGACTGAGAGACTTGCCCTCTTTCTGGCTGGCTAATTGGTCCGGTGACTGGTTGCCTAGGATGACAGGAGCACCGCCAGCGTCCTTCAGGCCCGTAAAGCAACAGACCCCTTCCCCTTCCCCGCCCGACGCCTCTCCATCCATCTGTCCCCGCGAGAGGAGGAGGAAGCTGGGGGTTAGAGGGGAGGAGAGGTGGGGAGGATGCATGGTACGGTCTGAACTGATGAAGTCACCTGTATATACTTAGCAGGAAGGTGTAGCTACCGGGTCAGGTGAAGCACATTAGCGGCTATGCATCAGGGGGAAGATGTTATCGGGTCCGAACGCGTCGCCTCCCCGTCAGGTGCTTTTTCCTTCTTCCCACGGTCCCTCGCGAAGCTGCCGGCGGTGGGGACTCTTGGCTACTTGCCCCGCGGTGCCAATTAAATCGAGTGGCACTAAGCGAGTTGCCTTATTTATATGTTATTGCCATTTATTTGGGGATTTGAGTACGAACTGGCGGACTCGTAGAAGGTTCGATGCGAGGTGATTCTCTTTTTGTGAAGGAAGTTGTAAAAGTTTAAGTGTGCTTTGCGTGTGCGTGTGTGTGTGTGTGTGTGTGTGTGTAGAGAGAGACAGAGAGACACAGAGAACCAAAGAGAGACAGAGAAACAGATAGAATGAATTTAAACGATAGAACAGGATGAGATAGACGGTAGACAAAAGAAGAAGAGATGAACCAGGAGCAGCAAGGAGGGAGGGAGGGAGGGAGGGAGAAATAAGCAGCACATCAGCGGGGCTCCTCAACTCGTCCCACCCACACTGATCCACTTGTCTCAGCTCCAGGCACATCAACGGTCCGCGCGGGATGTGACAGCGGCAGGGTTACGGAAGGGACATGACACCACTGACCGGGCAAGGAGCAGCGGCGGCAGGGAACATTACTGAGGCACAAGGATGACAGACCGCCGAGGGAAGGAGAGGGAGAGTGAGAGGGGAAGAATGAGAACTGTAATATATTAACCGAGGGAGTATAGCACAGAGGTAGGGACTGTGGGAGGGACATGATAGCTACTGAGGGAGATCAGGATAGCTGCGGTGAGCATTACTGAGGGACGAGGATGACAGACAGTAGCCGAGGGAGGAAGAAAGAGAGAGAAAGAGTGTGAGGGGAAGAATAACAACACCCTTAACATATAAAACAAGGGAGTAGACTGAGGTCGGGACTGTAGGAGGGACATGACAGTTACCAAGGGAAGAAGTATGACAATTACCCTGGCACATTGACAAAAGAAGCAACATGGGCCAGGGATTGTGTTCGGAGCATGACAAGAGGGAGTGGCGGGGGGAGGAGCGGCTGGGGACGGAACACGACAACACGACACAGTGACGGAGGGAGTAACTATGATAGGAATGATAGTCGGAGGTTAACAGAAGGGAGCATGGCGCTGGAGCTTAAAAGGGCTATTACTCTGGGCAAATTTTCTGTGGATCTTCTTCAGTCAAACCACGATTTCCGCTAGCGTGGTTCTCATTTGCTTCTTGTTATTGCTGCTGATGATGATGGTGAGTAATACCGTCGTCCTTTGGTGAGATCTACCGTAGCTTTGGAAGATCGTGGACACGTCAGAAAACCACGGATATATGAGAACCACGCCAGCGGAAATCGTGGTTTGACTGAAGATCCACGGAAAATTTGCCCAGTGTAACAGCCCCTTAAGCCCTTGGATGCGGATTTCGTACAAGAAGACATCACCAAGCTACAGGAGTGGAACAAAAAGTGGCTGTTCCAATTTAGTGAAGAAAAATGTGAAGTCATGCATCTTGGGAGGGGAAATCCAGCATATCAGTACCACATGGGAAACACACCACTGCCCACCACAGAGGGACAGACAGACCTGGGAGCATATATTACCAGGCTACCAGTGAAGGCGAAATCCGTGCCAATCGCAGCGGACGGGTTAAGGCGGCGGGGTCCGTGGAGCTGAGTGTGGCAGGAGACAAAGGAGTAGACGGTATGCAGAATCTCGGAGCACAGAAGCCCTTCCTCCAGCACATCCAGGGCATCACCGGGTCACTGGAGAGGAAGGGGCAAGGGACCGTAGTGAACCCTGAACCCTGAGCCCTGCTGGGTCGCTTTAGCCCTGTTGAATGTCCCACGTGACGCAGTGAAGTGTGTGCTCGCTCCCCGCCGCCACAGGCAATGCCCGGCCCTCGCACGTCACTCCGATTCCCATGTTAATATTTTACACGAAGCTTACGATGAACCCGCCTCAGCATTTCTAGGAGACTTGCAGCGAACATGAAACTTGTATAAAGCGTACTTATCGATATCCCTTCACTTAGCGTCACGTGATCCAGTCATACTCCCGGGTAATTCCTGCCCGGGTAGCACAGGAGCCGTGGCCTCGCCGGGGCGGGCAACCTGCGCCGGCTCCTCGTATCCAGTTACGATATTTTTCTTACCTGTCAGAATAATTACTGGCCAAGAAACATTTTTTGCTACTTTTTACCAATTTATCATTCTCGTCTCAGACACCAGGGTTATAAGAACTTGCGTCTGGCAATGGCGACGTGTCTGGAGAAAACATGGATATAATTCTCGGGAAATGGTGGGTTTACGTTTAAGGCAGTTTCGTCATACCTAAAATTAGCAGCTGAAGAAAAAGGTAGTTTTTGGGTCGTAAAAAAAGGGCAGTCCTTGGGTTGGCCTGATCCTCACCATATATGTGAAACAGTTACCCGCCTGCTGGGTGTTACGAGCACGGGGAAGGGGAAGGGACGGCTTGGCACAGCTTAATCCCGCCAAAGCAAGATGTTCTCACGCTTACACCGAGAGAGTGAGGTGCAGCACGACGCTGGTGGGAAGGACAGGAACAGAGGAAAAGGTGAAGTGATGACATCAACTGTTACCAACCCACCGCCTGCCTTCTTCCATTCCTCCCTCCTATAAGTTAATCGCTAATTACTTGCTGAAAGCAAAAACTGTCGAGCATAGTAATAACTCATGAAGTCTGGAGTCTCAAACCTGAGGCGGAGGGGGACACTGAGGTGTTGTCGCGGGTCTCGCGGCCGAGGGTGACGGGCGGCTGCCGCAATTAACGTGGCGAGGAATGGCTGTGAGCCCGTCGGAGGTGCGCTGCGCATGGCTGGGCGGCCCCTCGCAGCTGCCTGCCCCGGGGGTGACGTGCCATTGGTAGTGCGCCATTAAAGAGTTTTATTGAAGTAATGTCGCTGTAATGGCCTTTTAATATGAAGTAGCTGTTGGTCTTGTATCAAGTCATCGCCTGTTAAGCTGATTTTATTATTAGATTGATATTCCTTTTCATGTTTGCGTGTAGTTTTGTATATATTTTGGCCTATTATTTTTTGTCGTCCGTCAGCCTGAGGCCCGTGCACGGCCGGCCGAGGCTGTGCACGACCACTCCCCGGTGTTGCGTGTCAAGGTGTTGCGTCACCCGCGTCTTGTGTTACCCGCGGTTCATCCTCCTGTCGCAACGTTACCCCGCCGCCTTTTTACAGCGTTAATGACTGTCACCTCCCTCCAGCGTTACGTTACAGGGTGTTTTCTCTTCCTGCTCTGCATACCTGTCGATTTGCAACATACCTGTTTCGTCACTGATTACTTCATAAGTCTGGCGCAACGCGGGGCAGCGCAGGGCAGCGGTCAGCTATCACAGACCCTTCAATTCTTTCCTCTCTCCGCTCACGCCTCCCTCCCTATACTCGCTAAAGTTTTTCTGGCATTCTAAAGTTTTGTCTCGATTCTGAGCTGCCAGGAACCGCGACGGAGATCAATGACAGACATCCACGTGGTCCCAGTGACTCTTTAAGGTGTGTGTGTCTCTCGGTTGAGTCTCGAAAAAACAGCGAATCTGTAATCATTCCAGACAAAAACCGCACTACCTGGACTGGGGCCACGGTCACTCCGCCGGGAGATTAATCTAGATGATATTATGATGAGTCTCACCGGACCAGCCCACCCCAGCCTCGTCGACCCGTCCAGGCCCACCGCTGCGCCTCGAGGCAGGACTCACCCTTCTCCAGCCTGTCCCGCCATGCCCAAATCCATCTTGGGGGCCTCTCAGTACTCCTTAGCATCTCCCAGCACAGCGTCTCCAGCACGCCCCACTAACCTTAGCACTCCTCGGCTCCTCCTGCTCCTCAGCTTATCCGTTCTCTCACCACGTATCAGTTTCCTCCATCACTTCACCAGCAGCAAGTGTCAGCATATATCAGCACTTCTCAGCACGCTTCAGCACCCCCGGCATATTCCTTCGGTCTCAAAACATGTTCACAAACAAGTCTCAGCATAAGTCAGCACTTCTCAGCACGCTTCAGCACCCCCGGCATATTCCTTCGGTCTCAAAACATGTTCACAAACAAGTCTCAGCATAAATCAGCACTTCTCAGCATGCTTCAGCACCCCCGGCATATTCCTTCGGTCTCAAAACATG
>NC_066525.1:2492500-2505000 GCF_024679095.1 Eriocheir sinensis
GGCGGCGGCGGCGGTTGTGCGGGTGGTGCTGGTGGCGGTGATGGCGGTGGTGATGGTGGTGGTGATGATGGTGGTGGTGGTGGTGGTGTCCTTGTGTGTTAGTGTGTTTGTTTTTGTCCTTGTGGTTGTGTTTTTTTCATTTTGGTTTTCTTCTTCTTCTTCTTCTTCTTCTTCCTCTTCTTCTTCTTCTTCTTCTTCTTCTTCTTCTTCTGGCAGCCATAAACTTAATTTTTCTTACTCAAGTATTCAATTATTGCATTCAGACCTTGTCACTGTTTTTTGCAACAAAGGAGGCAGCTCAAGGGCACAAAAAAAAGGAAACAATAATAAAAAAAAGCCCGCTACTCGCTGCTCCTAAAAAGAATCCAAAGAGGTGGCCGAAAGAGGGGTCAATTTTGTTGGTCTTAGCAGAGACAAAAAAAGCACATGATGTATTCGCTAACTATCAAGGATTTTTCTCTGACTGGAGGAACGTATGTTGCTTGCATAACTATTCTGCTCTACAGTCTACATGTCGCCTGGTTATATTTTTTTCTTTAGCATCGACCTTCTCTCGCACGCCGGGCACATCGTTCATGCCTCGTAGGTTTCATATTTAGCTCCGAGAACACTTTGGTTTTAATAATATATTCACTCATCCTTTCCACGGCTTTCACCTAAGGATTATTATCAGTCCACTCAGCGTCTCCTTCTCCTCCGCCCCTTCCCTTCCCCTCTTCCGCTCCTTCCCTTCCCCTCTTCCACCCCTTCCCTTCCCCTCTTCCCTCCCCCTCTTCCGCTCCTTCCCTTCTCCTCTTCCGCCCGTTCCCTTCCCCTCTTCCGCCCTTTCCCTTCCCCTCTTCCGCTCCTTCCCTTCCCCTCTTCCGCTCCTTCCCTTCCCCTCTTCCGCCCCTTCCCTTCCCCTCTTCCGCTCCTTCCCTTCCCCTCTTCCGCCCCTTCCCTTCCCCTCTTCCGCTCCTTCCCTTCCCCTCTTCCGCCCCTTCCCTTCCCCTCTTCCCTTCCCCCTTCCGCCCTTCCCTTCCCTCTTCCGCTCCCTTCCCTTCCCTCTTCCGCCCTCCCTTCCTTCCCCTCTTCCGCTCCTTCCCTTCCCCTCTTCCGCTCCTTCCCTTCCCCTCTACCGCCCCTTCCCTTCCCCTTCCCTCTTCCTCCTTCCTTCCCCTCTTCCTTCCTTCCCTCTTCCCTTCCCTTCCCTCTTCCCTTCCCCTCTTCCCCTTCCTTCCCTCTTCCGCCCCCTTCCCCCTCTTCCGCTCCCTTCCCTTCCCCTCCCTTCCGCTCCCTTCCCTTCCCTTCCCCTCTTCCGCTCCTTCCCTTCCCCTCTTCCGCTCCTTCCCTTCCCCTCTTCCGCTCCTTCCCTTCCCCTCTTCCGCCCGTTCCCTTCCCCTCTTCCGACCCTTCCTTTCCCCTCTTCCGCCCCTTCCCTTCCCCTCTTCCGCTCCTTCCCTTCCCCTCTTCCGCTCCTTCCCTTCCCCTCTTCCGCCCCTTCCCTTCCCCTTCTATGTCCCCACCTGTCGACAAGGAGTAAGCAGGGTGGAGAGACTTCAATATATCAAATCATCCTTTCCGCGCCCCACACCTGAGGATGGTCTCATTCCACTCAGCGCCATTCCCTCTTCCTCCTCTTCCACATTTTCACCTCCACATTCCATTTTTTTCTCAGGCGGCTGCGAGTAGGTAATGTAAAGGAAGGTTTTGATAATTAATTCATTCATCCTCGCTACATCCGTGAAGTTACTAGTACACTCAATGCCTTTCCCTTTTCCTCTCCTTTCTTTTCCCTCTTTTCTTCCTCTGAGCTGGGAGTGTGAGCGAGGGGGAAGGGGATGCAGGGAGGAAAGGTGTTGGGAGGAGGGAGACGAGGGGAAGGACATGAAAACCTATTAGTACACTCAATATCTTTCCCTTTTCCTCCCCTTTCTTTTCCCTCTTCACATCCTCTGAGGGTGAAGAGTGAGTGGGGAGGAGGAGGGGGCGTAGTTAGGGAGAGGAAGGGGTCGAGGGGAGGGTTTGAGAAGGGGAGAAGGCGAAGGACATGAAAAAATTATTAGTCCTCTCAATATCTTTCCCTTTTCCTCTCATTCCTTTTCCGTAGAGTGAACGGGGAGGAGGGGGAGCAGGGGAGGAAGGTAGAGAGAGAGGAGGGGGGGAGGGGACGCAGTGAGGAGGGGAGAAGGGGAACCACATTAAAACCTATTAGTCCACTCAATATCTTTCCCTTTTCCTCCCCTTTCTTTTTCTCTGAGTATGAAGAGTGAGTGGGGGGGAGGAGGAAGGTGCAGGGAGAGAGGAGGGGACAGTGAAGCATCGGGGCGCGGGTGAGGAGCGTTCGCAGGGAATGGAGAATGAACTCTAATTTATGAAATGTTCGAGTGAGTTGGTTGGTTGACTTTGTCGGCGCCTCAAAGCTCTCCCTGCAGGTGCCTCGCGACGCACGCCACCCTCGCCCCTGTGCCCCGTGTCCCATGAGTGTGTTTTCCCCTGCACCCCTCGGCCTTTTTTGTCATTAGACCTTTGTAGCTATGGATATCAAGTCAGAGAGATGCTGAGGGGGACTCCATGGGGCGTTGTTTTCTGGGTGAAGGGGGGGATGGAAGGGGGAGTGTTGCGGGTTGCGTGGGAGGGGGGGATAGGGGGTTGGGGGGTAGTTCGGGGTGATGACGGAAGGCTTTGTGGGTGATATTCTTTTTATCTTCATTTTTCACCGTCATATGTTTTCTCTCTCTCTCTCTCTCTCTCTCTCTCTCTCTCTCTCTCTCTCTCTCTCTCTCTCTCTCTCTCTCTCTCTCTCTCTCTCTCTCACACACACACACACACACACACACACACACTCACACACTCACACACTGGACTTTAACAGAATTGAATATGTAAATAGATTAATCAGCTGGTAGGTTCTGTGTCTGGGCCTAAGGAAGGGAAAACAGACATTCGAGAGGGAGAGAGAGAGAGTGAGGGAGAGGCAGAGAGGCAGGAACGTACGTCTGAGGGAGTGCACGGTGGAGGCGTTGGCGGCGTCGTAGGTGCTGGCGGGGCTCCCTTGGACGTGTGTGTGTTGGCCATGAGTTGCAGGCGTTGTTTTTTACCTGTTGTGCTTGTTTGCGCTGGCCCGATGTTTGTGTGTGAGCTTCGTCCCCGTGAGAAGAGGAGGGGTAAGAAGCAGGAGGCGGAGAAAGGAGGGAGAGAAGGGAGAAGAAAGAGGAGGAGAGGGAGAGGGCGTGCGTGCGTGCGTAGGGGTGGTCTCTCCGCGCCGCCCTCTCCAGTTGTTGCTCCCGAACGCCAATTGTATTAGTTAATGAAGATGATTCGCTGAACGTGGGTCATTAGGTACCTCGGCGAATTATTTGAAGAACCCCACGGGGAGGACTCCTCGAGGGGGGACTGCGAGGGTCAATGGCATGTAAACAAACTGACCTTGTCATCCACCTCTCTACAGAACTCTTGTAAATACTCCCTCAAAAGGCTTCTAATAGACACACGGCCGTAAGAGCGACGAGCACCGGCTGACGGAGGCTCGAGTGGCCCTTACGTGACGCGCAGCCTTACAGCCGAGCAGCCAGCCGGAGCCGGAATAATAGTCGGGTATCGAAGGGGCGTAGAGGAACTTGTGTGGTACGGGTGAGCCGCAGACGCCCTGGACATGCGACTATAGAACATACGGGACGTGCTCGCGTGGGGGGTCTTGCCGCAGCCTCGACAAATAAATGATTTTTCTTGTGTTTCCGTCTGCAAATTACGCCGCTATTGTCTGCCGACTTAATGTTTGTATGGCCCATTACCACGCGTGTGTCGCCTCCCCGCCCCTCCACGGTAATTACACATTTATAAGAAAAAGTGCACTTGACAATTTCCGTTGGTGCTCTTTTTTTCTGCGCGGTTTTCCACGTTCCATCCACCTGTGTGTCATCGGCGCTCAAAACTCCATTAGTCGCTCGGTCGGCGGAAGAAAAACTCCGCGGTAAAAATGCGTTCCTCTGTTACTGTGCTTTTTTCCCGCCATTTGTTGTGACCGCAATGACGCACAACAAAAAGCGGCGCCGGAGAGAGCACGTCAGCCGAGCCTTGATTAATTGATACGAACTTACAACGCTGGTAACAAACTTTCTTTTAATTAATATCATTCTTTTATCTCCCCTCCTTGATTGCGTTCTGTCTGCTGGCAGCAACAAGTAAGTTATTAGTTTAATGATTCACTGCACAGAGACCCTGGACTTGTTGTTGCCTCGGCGAAGGTCGGCGGCGGCGGATGAGGTGGAGGTGGCGGCGTGGACTGACCCTTTGAAAACCAACAGGAAAGTAGGACTGACGGCTTGTTATGACTGATCTTAAGGTAATGAGGATAATTTATATACGTGACAATATTACTGAGGCCGAGGAAGAGTCGTAGCCGTGGAGCTGTTGGCTGTGGCGGCGGAGGAGGTGGTAGCGTGGACTGACCCTTTGAAAACCAACAAGAAAGTAGGACTGACGGCTTGTTGTGACTGATCTTAAGGCAATGAGGATAATTATATACATGACAATATTACTGAGGCCGAGGAAGAGTCGTAGCCTTGAAGCTGTTGGCTGTGGCGGCGGAGGAGGTGGTAGCGTGGACTGACCCTTTGAAAACCAACAGGGAAATAGGACCGACGGCTTGTTGTGACTGATCTTAAGGCAATGAGGATAATTTATACACATGACAATATTACTGAGGCCGAAGAAGAGTCGTAGCCTTGAAGCTGTTGGCTGTGGCGGCGGAGGAGGTGGCGGCGTGGACTGAACCTTTGAAAACCAACAGGGAAATAGGACCGACGGCTTGTTGTGACTGATCTTAAGGCAATGAGGATAATTTATACACTTGACAATATTACTGAGGCCGATGAAGAGTCGTAGCCGTGGCGCTGTTGGCTGTGGCGGCGGACACCCATTGGTCTTGAGCAGGGGCGGAGGCTGTGTGTGGTGCAGCGCCGTTCAGAGAGAGAAGAAACGATAGACAGATAGTTAGATGTATATAGAGAGTTTAAAAGAAGATTCCACAGGCTGTATCAGAGTTTATCATGAGGGTCCCACGGTTGAATGTTTGTTTCCTTTAAAATTTCTCTCCCATGAATGAGAAAGCGACTAGTGGATGACATACAGGCCTTCGTCAGCAGCCATCCGCCCCGCCCCGCCCCAGCACCCGGCCACGCTGCCCCGGGGTGAGGGAGACCCGCTGGGAGAGGGAGCGTGTCTGGACTGGCGATGCGGGAGGGGGCTGGAGAGAAGGGAGGGAGGGAGGGAGCGTAGGAGACAACCACCAACGCGGAAATACCTTAATGGCAGCCCCGACCAACCACTTCCTGTCTCTATTAAGTTTGGAATAAAAAGGAAACAAAAGAAATCACATAAATCAGTCACACGGAGGAGCCTGACCGTCCATTATATAGTGCTTTTCGAGACGCGGCGGCGCGGGGCGGAGCGAAACACGCCTTGGAATGTTACTTGTGTTTCTTGCGTTGCCTTGTGTGTCGGTGCCGTGATTAAGAGTCCGCTGGTCACGTCTTGAGTGTCTTGCGAGGGGTGGACGGAGTTTCCCGGGATGGCTTTGTGGCTGTCCGGTGTAGGAGGCCGTCACCGCGTTGGACAGGGGCTAAGGGCTTGTCTGTCTGTCCGGTAGAGAGGTAGGCCCAGTCAGTCAACGCCTTCTCTCAACCCTTCCAGTCAGTCAGTCAATACCCTTCTCTATCCCTTCCAGTCAGTCAGTCAATACCCTTCTCTATCCCTTCCAGTCAGTCAGTCAATACCCTTCTCTATCCCTTCCAGTCAGTCAGTCAATTCCCTTCTCTATCCCTTCCAGTCAGTCAGTCAATTCCCTTATCTATCCCTTCCAGTCAGTCAGTCAATACCCTTCTCTATCCCTTCCAGTCAGTCAGTCAATTCCCTTCTCTATCCCTTCCAGTCAATCAGTCAATTCCCTTCCCAATCCTTCCAGTCAAACTCTATCAGTCAATCAGTCTTCACCTACGCCTAGTAAGCATTTAAGGGAGGACTATCTTAAAAGAACTACAGGGTTTCTCTTTCTTTCTCTTTCTGCACAAAGTAATTTCTCTGTAATGTTTCTCAGTGTAACGTTTTTTTCTGTAATCTAAAGAACAAAAGACTCTCAAAACTTGGAAAATATGAAGAAATTATTACATTGGCCCCCAACGTCCGATTATTATGTTTGGTTGTCATCAAAAACTTAAGTGATTGCTAGAGAGATCATTCTGCTCAATCAGTGACATCTCAAGCAGGGTTCACTGGCTCAATATATAAGTTATGATTCTTTATGGAGGAGGAGCCAGAAGGGAGGATAACAGAACATGGATCCGACGTAATACTCCTGCTGGTCAAGGTCTATATACATGATGTCAGGTATACGCAACATTCTTTTTTACAGCAAAGGAGACAGTTCAAGGGCATAAAAAAAACAGTAATGAAAAAAAGCCCGCTACTTACTGCTCCTAAATAGAGTACTGAGAAGTGGCCAAAAAGAGAGGTCAATTTCTGGCGTTTATACTTCTTCGATGCCTACACCCACGAAGGTCAAACGCTGATTCTTATGTTAGCAGCGAGTGACTTGTCAGCCGCTATAACATACATGGCGTTTGTACTTCCTCGATGCCTACACCCACGAAGCTCACACGCTGATTCTTATGTTGGCAGCGCGTGACTTGTCAGCCGCTATAACATACATGGCGTTTGTACTACCTCGATGCCTACACCCACGAAGCTCAAACGCTGATTCTTATGTTAGCAGCGCGTGAAATGTCAGCCGCTACTTCGGAATTAGGCGGCGGCGAGGCCCACTAATCTATCTACATCTACTGTCCTATTCCTACTTTGCCTTCCTCTAACCCCTTCTTCCCTTCCCCCCTCTCTCTATATATAAAAAAGAAAAAAAGAGGCAGGGGAAGGCGGGGCACTGGCAGGGGAGACATATAAATAAGATATAAAAGAGACAGAGAGGAAAAAAGACGAAGGATGAATGGGACGCGTGTGATTTAGTGATGAGAGGGAGAAAGCGTCTGGAATAAGTCTCGGGTGTGACCAGCAGCTGTGAACTAGCGGCCGGTTAACGTAATGAATAATGAATAGCTTAACGCCAGGCCGCCGGAATGGAATGTCAACACGCCGCCTGCTGGCTCTCGGGAGGAGGCTCAGGCCTAGACCCGCACGATCGTAAAATTCACAAGCGAATAAAAATAAATACCAAAGTTCAGACAGTTATAAAAAAATAAATAAAACATATTGAATTCAGAACCTCACTCCACTCATCCATAATCCCAACTTTCAAATGAGTAAAAAAAAAATGAGGAAAACCTGAAAAAAAAAAGATAATCACTCAATAAAATAAATAAAACATATTGAATTCAGAACCTCACTCCACTCATCCATAATCCCAACTTTCAAATGAGTAAAAAAAAAATGAGGAAAACCTGAAAAAAAAAAGATAATCACTCACATATTACACCTGCACGATCGTAAAATTCACAAGCCAATAAAAATAAATACCCCCCCAAAAAACATATTGAATTCAGAACCTCACTCCACTCATCCATAATCCCAACTTTCAAGTGAGTAAAAAAAAAATGAGGAAAACCTGAAAAAAAAAAGATAATCACTCACATATTACATCAAGCGAATCCAATCCACATGAGAAATAAGAATGGCTCGCTAAATACGGCATGTCGCTCTACGCCGCAGCTGTATAGGAGGTTTGAACACCCCAGCGTCGCCTGTGAAAGTGGGTGAGTAAAGAGGAAGGAGGAGAGCACGAAGACCTATGTGGAGGCG
The DNA here is from genome assembly GCF_024679095.1 of Eriocheir sinensis. Lineage (NCBI taxonomy): Eukaryota > Metazoa > Arthropoda > Malacostraca > Decapoda > Varunidae > Eriocheir > Eriocheir sinensis. Next base: position 2,500,289 of record NC_066525.1, read on the forward strand.
AGTGGTGAGGCGAAGGGGAAGGGAAGAGGTCATAGAAGGGATCGTCGCCTATGAAAGTGACTGAGTAAAGAGGAAGGAGGAGAGCACGAAGACCTATGTGGAGGCGAGTGGCAAGGAGAAGGGGTCATAGAAGGGATTACGGGCAGGAGAAGGAGCGGGCTAGGGTCTGATGGCTGTTGGGTGTGTGGAGATGACAATAACAAAGAGGGCGAAAGGACCAGAGGAAGGAGACGAAAGGGGATTGAATGCTGTTTGTGTCGCCTCCCCTCCCATTCCCTCCCGTGTGGTAAGAGTTTAAAGGCCGAGGAATGCCGCGTCGGAGGGTTGGAGGCCGTGAGGTGAGGGCAATGGAGAAGGTTAAGGAAAGAGGAATGTAAGGCCGTGGGGTTGCGAGGACAGGACAGGGGGCAGATGAGGACGAGGATGGGTGAGGACTGGGAAGTAAGGAAAAGGTATGGGGGTACGGCAGGGCATGGGAGGTTAAGGGGAAGTGGTGAGAACATGCCCAAGAGATTTACGTGCGGGGTTGTGGCTCTTAATGATGAGTTATTGAGGTGCACGGCGGTGAATAACAGGCGACGTGTTATGCAAATGTGTGATAGAAGCTGAAACAGGTATAGGGGAAGGGAGGGAGGGAGGGAGGAAGAGGGGAAGGAGGGGGAGGGAAAGGTAAATTGGAAGAGAGGAGATGGGAGGATCACACGAGCACCAAACATGACGTCTGCAAAAAAGCGGTCGGCCTACGCAAGACAGCTCCTATATAGCCGTCACTTAGGGCCGCTTTCACAGTCGTTTTGTTTGTTTTGTTACCAATGGCTGTTATCGCCGCTATTGCATTTCCGCATAAAACTGGACGATGGGGAAGTGGCGGCTGCGGGGTTAGCCTAGCCCCGCACCATGGCACACGCTCTCAATACCTCTCCCTTCCTATCCAGCCGCCATTACCCCATAGGCCAGTTTCACGTGGCCATTGGTAACGATCAAAACAAACAAAGTTACTGTGAAAGCGTCCATTAGCATCTATCATCACCGTCCCTATCACCCTATCATGCAGCGTCCCATGGAAGGCTTAAGCATGGTTGGACTCACGACAGGGCTGCCAACTTAACGGGTCCCTGCCGCGTCCATTCCACCTCTTTCAGTACCTGTGTTTGTGGCTGCGTTGTCAAATTATCGTAGTCAGCGGCGCCAACGTTGCCAGATTGTCGTACTCAGTCTCCTAAGATTGCCGGTTTCCGACTAAAATCTACCTCCTCGACCCCAATAACTGCCTTCATATAGTTATCGTTAAAATGGTTAATTATTGGTGTTTTTTTGGCAATTGCTATGGCTCAGAAACCGGTAAATAAGGGGCTCTGAGTACGATAGTCTAGCAACGGTGGTCAGCGCATTGCATTTTCATAGCTTCTTACCGATAACTGTAGCAAAAAAGAACGAAAACTACCGATATTTAACAGTTTCAACGCTAACTTTAATTTTCTATCGCTATTTGTGTGTTACGAAAGTCCTGGAGCCTAAAACTGATAAATGCAATGCTCAGAGTACGACACTTTGGCATCGCTGGTTTGTGGGTTGATCTCTGTCTGTCCCAACGTTGCCAGATTGTCGTACTCCGAAATAGCAATAAAGAAAGTTAGAAAATAGAAGAAGGGAAAAGTTACTTGAAAAAAAACTCTGGAAGGAAAGGCAACGAGCTCAGAAGACTAAAATCAATGGGCAGCATCTAAAAAAACAACAACAACAACTATGCTCTCCTTTCCTCTAAGTTCTATTATAATTTCCACCTGCTTGATATCTTTTGCCCTTTCCTCTTTCAATATGTCTCCTTTTTTTTTTTTTTTTTTTTTACAGCAAAGGAGACAGTTCAAGGGCACACAAAAAGCAAACATTAATAAAAAAAAAAAGCCCGCAACACACTGCTCCTAAAAAGAATCCAAAGAGGTGGCCGAAAGATAGTCAGTTTTGGAGAGGGTGTGTCCTGACCCTCCTCTGAAAGAAGAGTAAGTCGTAGGCCATTATCTCTTCATCTTTTCTTTTCTACGCATATCTTTCTTCATGTTTCTTCATTTTTCTTCATCTTTACTTCATCTTTCCTTCCTTCATCTTTCCTTAAATCATCTTTCTCCGTCTTTCCTTTCCTGTCCACTTCATCTTTCTTCATATTTTTTAATCTTTCTTCATCTCTCCTTTTCTACGCACTCTCACGCTCCTTGCTATTCCACTTCTACCTCTCCATCTCTCTCCTTTCCACACTCTTCAGCCTTATTCCTAAATCTTGTACCTTTTCTATCTACAGTGTACTTGCCCGCTCCCCCTTCTGCTCCGCCTTCCCCCACAGATGTTGCGCCGACTAAACGAAACTTTCCAACTTTCCGCCTTCCCTCTGACATTGAGTAGGCAGCAACAAGACTCCTTCTGAAACCCCAACAAGGAGTCCTAAAGGGGGGAAGGGGTGAGGCTCCATTTTGGGAGACGAGAGAGCCCTGAAAAATGGCATCGATTGAGAAAGAACGACTGTGAGGTATACACACACACACACGCACACGCACACACAAACACATACACACACGCACACAAGTGGACAGACATGTACGTAGATTGTGCCGGCCGAACAAGACAAGTAGAAATGACATGCAAACAGACGCACAGACGGATACTAATATTTGATGCCACGGGAAGCTAAATGGGAAAGCGTCATGCAGGGATAGTTCGATGTGTTTTTGTTTTTTTTCGTGTTTGTTTTATGACACTGTTTGGTTAATTTACTTTGGCCGTTTGCAAGATTGGCATTGGTAATTTAACACTATGTTCTTTTTTTTATTTATAGCTTTGCAGTTCCTTTGTTTCATGAGTGAGTGTGTGTGTGTGTGCGTGTGTGTGTGTGTGTGTGTGTGTGTGTGTGTGTGTGTGTGTGTGTGTGTGCGTCTACCTCCATCTGGGGGCGCGTGCCTTCAAATCTTACCTTTTTTTTTAGGGGGATGGAGATTGATAAGGAAGAGAAGTTGGGATAGTTGGGTGGGGGTTGGGGGGGAGGTTGATGCCTTGACCCTCACCCCTGGGCACTCGTAGGGGTTTTAGGGCCTCGAGTCTTACTAAGGGTCGCGTTACAAGACATTTCGCCGCCCAAGAACACATACTTAATAAGGCTCTCGTAGGAGTTGTGGACATTTCCAGGAGTAGTTTTATGACCCTGGTGTTAGTTTGGCGCTTCTTCTGTACCGTGAACCTAAGGAAACACTCATTAGAACCCGACTGACTCCCTCTTTAACCTTTAGAAATTGTTAACGTGAGAAATGAAACCGTCTTATAGTAATCCCGATCTTAGTGTCCCTCGAAGCCTCAGTCCGGGGTAAGCCTCACACATGCAGACCCTTTTTGCTCCTAAACTTGCCATCCAGAAAAACAGGTTCCACGTTTTAAAAAAGAAACCCGATGTTTATCTCATAATGCGTGTGCTTCTCACTGAGTATTTTAGCGTCTTAGAATTCAGTGTGCATGATTCAAGCCTCCCCGCCGCACCGTTCATGAAAAAAAGATTGAAATATTGCAGGTAAAACAGGAATGACTGACAGCGCAGGAGGCGACCCGCTCTTAACCCCTTGACTGTGGATTTCCTACAAGAAGACATCACCAAGCTACAGGAATGGAACAAAAAGTGGCTGCTACAATTCAGTGAAGAAAAATATAAAGCCAGCATACCAATACCACATGGGAAACACGCCACTATCCACCACAGAGTCAGAGAAAGACCTGGGAGTATATGTTTCCAGGCTATCAGTAAAGGCTATATCCGTGCCAATCGCAGCGGACGGGTTAACCCCCTGTTCTATGCGGCCCTCTTCCCTATCCCCCTCCGTAGCTATAACCCTTCCTCCGTCCTTCCTCAGGGGTGGTGATGCCGCCGATAAAATGCTTGGTTGATGATGGAGAGGATAAAATGCCAAGATTAAATGTTTCCATGATTGAAGATGAAAATCGCCCCCGGTAAATGCTTGGAGTGGCTGGGTGGCTGGAATGGTTGAGGAATGGTCCGCGGGATTGACTGCCGGATTAATGAGAGCGATAAAAGAACGATAAAATGCTCCTATGATAAATAATGAGCTTAAAATGCCGCGGCGAGACGAGAGAGAAATGTCAGCGTGGTATTAAGCTGATCAGGATTTATTGTGATGAATTAATGTGGTATTGTGAAGGAGGAAGAAACTCGGAAAGCCGCTGACGAAGATGAGGAGAGGTGGAGGACTTGAGGGATGAATGAGATGGCGGAAGGAGTGTGGAGGAAGGAGGGAAAAACAAAGTGATCGGTGTGATGGTGTTGGAGGAACTTATGAGATGGGAGAAAGAGGAGTTATAGAGAAGAAGGAGGAGGAGATGATGAACAAGATGAGGGGAGAGAGAGAGGATTTAAGGGATGAATGAGACGGTGGAAGGAGTGAGGAGGAAGGAGGGAAAAACAAAGTGGTCGGTGTGATGGTGTTGGAGGAATTATGAGACGGGAGAAAGAGGACTTATAGAGAAGGAGGAGGAGGAGGAGATGATGAACAAGATGAGGAGAGGTGGAGGACTTAAGGGATGAATGAGACGGTGGAAGCAGTGAGGAGGAAGGAGGGAAAAACAAAGTGGTCGGTGTGAAGGTATTGGAGGAACTTATGAGACGGGAGAAAGAGGACTTATAGAGAAGGAGGAGGAGGAGGAGATGATGAACAAGATGA
>NC_066525.1:2507500-2530000 GCF_024679095.1 Eriocheir sinensis
AAGTGTACGTGCCTACGCACACACACACACACACACACACACACACACACACACACACACACACACACACACACACACACACACACACACACATACACACACGAGAAGAGTCCTTTTAACACTGGAGAGAGAGAGAGAGAGAGAGAGAGAGAGAGAGAGAGAGAGAGAGAGAGAGAGAGAGAGAGAGAGAGAGAGAGAGAGAGAGAGAGAGAGAGAGAGAGAGAGAGAGAGAGAGAGAGAGAGAGAGAGAGAGAGAGAGAGAGAGAGTCTAATTATAAACAAATCACTCTACATTTTTTAAAGTATTGCGAATTCAACCCTTGAGGAAGAGAATAAAAAACCTGCTTGACTCTCATCATAGTTAAACAATAAAGCTAAATCGTTTCTACCACGGGAGAGGACAAAAATAAAAAATAAAAACGTAAAAAGATTGATAGAAACACAAACGAAAGGCACCATTGAGGATTCTCGTAATAGGAGCAAAGTTTGGGGGCGGGAATGCATGGGACGGCGGTGGCAATGGTGGTGGTGGTGGTGGTGGTGGTGGCGGATACATCGGGGCGTTATTGTGGGTAAGTGGGTGGCTCGCAAGAAAGGGCGGCAGGAAGTGGGCGGGACGTGGGCGGGGAATGCTTGCTCGGTGGGTCCCATTTCCTGGCGGCAGCAACACTCCTAGTTTGTGGAGGCTGTTTGCGTGTGGCTGGCGGGCGACGGGGGAGGAGTGAGGGGCGGGGGGAAGGGAAGGCGGGTCGGAGCGGGTCGGAGGCATCGTCAGAGAGGAGATGGAGGAGAGATCGAGGCAGGAAGGAGCTCATGAAAAGGAAGCATTGGAGACAGAGAGTACAAGGAACGTATAGAACAAATTTACATAAGCACATATAGGTTGGTCAGAGCGGGTCTTAGGCATCGGCAGAGAGGAGATGGAGGAGAGATCGAGGCAGGAAAGAGCTCGTATAAGGGAAGCATTGGAGAGAGAGAATGCAAGGAACGTATAGAACAAATTTACAGAAGCATATATAGGTTGGTATTTTAAGACACATTTACTTGCAAGAAACGTATAGAACAAATTTACGGAAGCATATATGGTTTGGTATTATAAGACATTCACATCCCACATCAATTAATTCTATAGGTCAAAGATGGGGTCAATCGGGTTCTAATGAGTTTTCTTTAGGTTCACGGTACAGAGGAAGGGTCAGACTACCACCAGGGTCATAAAACTACCCCCTGGAAATGCCCACAACTCCTATGAAAGGCTTGTTAAATATGTGAACTTGGGCGACGAGATGTTTTAAAATACGACCCATATAGTCAGCGAGATAGAGGAAAAGGAGGATAACAGAGAGATTGGAGACTTGAAAACATAAAGTCGTTGATAACTTAACTAAAACAATAGGAATATACATGTCCCATTTCCGAAAGCAGACCAACGCCCGCATCACGATATTCATTTGTTTCACCCTCCGAGGAAAAGAAGGATAAAAGAGAGATTGGAGACTTGAAAACATAAACTCACCGATAACTTAACTAAAACAATAGGAATGTACATGTCCCGTTACCGAAAGCAGACCAACGCACGCATCACGATATTCATTTGTTTCACCCTCCGAGGAAAAGAAGGATAAAAGAGAGATTAGAGACATGAAAACATAAATTCACCGATAACTTAACTAAAACAATAGGAATATACATGTACCGTTACCGAAAGCAGACCAACGCACGCATCACGATATTCATTTGTTTCACCCTCCGAGGAAAAGAAGGATAAAAGAGAGATCGAAGACTTGAAAACATAAACTCACCGATAACTTAACTAAAACAATAGGAATATACATGTACCGTTACCGAAAGCAGACCAACGCACGCATCACGATATTCATTTGTTTCACCCTCCGAGGAAAAGAAGGATAAAAGAGAGATTGGAGACTTGAAAACATAAAGTCGTTGATAACTTAACTAAAACAATAGGAATATACATGTACCGTTACCGAAAGCAGACCAACGCACGCATCACGATATTCATTTGTTTCACCCTCCGAGGAAAAGAAGGATAAAAGAGAGATCGGAGACTTGAAAACATAAATTCACCGATAACTTAACTAAAACAATAGGAATATACATGTCCCATTTCCGAAAGCAGACCAACGCACGCATCACGATATTCATTTGTTTCACCCTCCGAGGAAAAGAAGGATAAAAGAGAGATTGGAGACTTGAAAACATAAAGTCGTTGATAACTTAACTAGAACAATAGGAATATACATGTCCCATTTCCGAAAGCAGACCAACGCACGCATCACGATATTCATTTGTTTCACCCTCCGAGGAAAAGAAGGATAAAAGAGAGATTAGAGACATGAAAACATAAACTCACCGATAACTTAACTAAAACAATAGGAATATACATGTCCCATTTCCGAAAGCAGACCAACGCACGCATCACGATGTTCATTTGTTTCACCCTCCGAGGAAAAGAAGGATAAAAGAGAGATTGGAGACTTGAAAACATAAAGTCGTTGATAACTTAACTAGAACAATAGGAATATACATGTCCCATTTCCGAAAGCAGACCAACGCACGCATCACGATATTCATTTGTTTCACCCTCCGAGGAAAAGGAGGATAAAGGAGAGATTGGAGACTTGAAAACATAAACTCACCGATAACTTAACTAAAACAATAGGAATATACATGTACCGCTACCGAAAGCAGACCAACGCACGCATCACGATATTCATTTGTTTCACCCTCCGAGGAAAAGGAGGATAAAAGAGAGATTAGAGACATGAAAACATAAACTCACCGATAACTTAACTAAAACAATGGGAATGTACATGTACCGTTACCGAAAGCAAAGCAACGCACGCATCACGATGTTCATTTTTCCCCCCTCCGATTTCTATACCCGTCTATAACCCGTTTCATCTTCCGGTTCAGCAGTCCTGGTGGTTTTCCTCTCCGCTCCTCCGCTCCCTTCTCTTTCTTTGTGCGTCTTTTCTTTACTCCACGTGTTCGGCATTGTGTTATCTCGGCCGTGTGAGTTAGCCCCTTGGATGCTGATTTCCTACAATAAGACATCACCAAGCTACAGGAATGGAGCAAAAAGTGGCTGCTACAATTTAGTGAAGAAAAATGTGAGGTCATGCATCTTGGGAGGGGAAATCCAGCATACCAATACCACATGGGAAACACTCCACTGCCCACCGCAGAGGCACAGAAAGACCTGGGAGCATATGTTACCGGGCTACCATTGAAGGCGAAATCCGTGCCAATCGCAGAGGACGGGTTAAGTAAAGTGAAAATGCGGGACTGTACGAGTAAAGGCGTGAAGATTGATGCGCGTAATAAAGCCTGATGAGTGTGGCAATGGTGCATGCAAGACTGGGCTACGGGACACACGCCGGCCAGGGAACATACGACAAACGGAGCCTCGGGGCCTGGACGGAAGGAGACGACTGGGAGAGAGAGAGAGAGAGAGAGAGAGAGAGAGAGAGTTGACATTTGATTGATTGATGTGACGCCTTAGAAAGTTTTTATTAAGTTGACTAATTTACATATCAAAAGTTCTCTCTCTCTCTCTCTCTCTCTCTCTCTCTCTCTCTCTGTCTATCTATCTATCTCTATCTATCTATCTATCTATCTATCTATCTACTCATGCAAAACAATGAAAAAAAAAAATCACACCGCCTTGCCTGCTCCTTGTCTTCCTCCCTCCACCCTTGTCTTCCTCCCTCCACCCCTGTCTTCCTCCCTCCCTCTCTCCTTTCCTCCTTTTCTTCCTCCTCCTCCTTACTCCTGCGTCCCCTTATTGCAAACATTAATCATCGGAGTGATCGCCACCCGAGCTTGCCTGGTGGTTCCCCCCCCGTTCTCCCCCCCCCCCCCCGCTCAACTCCCTCCCCTCCTCACCTCATCTTCTCCCTCTCTTCTTCCTCCTTTCTTCCTCTTCCACATCCACTTCCTACTTATTCTGCTAATCTTGTTTTTTGTTATTTTGGTCTCTGGGTTATTCTCTGTTCCCCATTCTCCCATCATCTCCCTGTTGCCTCCACTTCCACCTTCCACTTTCCACCTTTGCTATCCTCATGTCCCTCCTCTACGTCATCTTCCCTCTCTTCTTCCTCCTTTCTCCATCTTCCACATCATCATCTCCCTGTTGCCTTCACTTCCACCTTCCACTTTCCACCTTTGCTATCCTCATGTCCCTCCTCTACGTCATCTTCCCTCTCTTCTTCCTCCTTTCTCCATCTTCCACATCATCATCTTCCTGTTGCCTTCACTTCCACCTTCCACCTTCCACCTTTGCTATCCTCATCTCTCTCCTCTACATCATCTTTACCTCACCTTACAAGCGTCTTTATTCTCCCTCGGCCACCGTCATCTTGCAATCCCCTGCCGCCCTCACTCCCCTGCCTCACCTTTGCCTCTTTTCCCCTGCCCATTCTTCCTCGTCAACCCTTGCTCACACCTCTCACCTCCTCCTCCTTCTCCCCTGCTCGCTCCCCCTGCCCCCCCTCCACCCCCTCGTCTCCCTCTTCCACTCTCACATTCGCAACGTTTCTTGTTCCTGCGTTCTCCTTCCTTATTCAGTGCGTCAAGAGTTTTCACCATTTTGTTTGATACATTGTAAGTTTCTCTCTCTCTTTTCTCTCTCTCTCTCTCTCTCTCTCTCTCTCTCTCTCTCTCTCTCTCTCTCTCTCTCTCTCTCTCTCTCTCTCTCTCTCTCGCTCTCGCTCTCGCTCTCTCTTTCTCTCTCTTCTCCTCCCCTCCTCCTTCTTACAGCGGCCACAAGTCATGATGCGCGTCTAAGTTTGCATTGGTTTTCAGTTTTCCCCGCGACTAATTTCCGTGGAGTGTGTCCGCGTTGTTTAGTGAGGCGGAGTTTTCCTCGGCTTGTCTGTCTCGCTCAATTTACTCAGCATGTTCAGAATGTTCAGCGCTCGTCCCGCCGCGCGCCGTGCCTGTTCAGCTTGTTGAGGCTATTTTGTGTGTTCAATATATTCAGCTTGTTCAGTATGCCTGGCGTGTTTACTTCATTTGTCTTGTTCAATATGCCTCGCGTGTTCAATATATTCATGGTGTTCAGTGTCTGGTGCTGGCGGGAAGCCTAGCCCGCCGCCGGCCACAGCGCCGCACGTCACAGAGGCGACCCTCCCTGACCCTCTCCGTGTCGAGGAAAACCTGAAACATTCCCCGTCAGGCCCACGCGAGTGTTAGGCAGCCTCGGAAGCGTCTTCAGGGTGTTGGGTTATGGATTAGTGAACGTGTCCCGGGCAGGAGAGAAGAGGGAGAGATGGAATTTTGGAGGGAAGGGAACAGCAGAGTATGGTCGCTGTGCCTAGTCTCGTCGCCCTCGGATCATCACTCCTTTGATAAATATACTATATGGCTCATAAAAGTAAACTTGTAGGAAATTCAGATGCCTAAAAAATTATGTCTTGCCAAATTATTGCAATCAAAGGCTCTGATTTAAAAGTATAGGATTGTGCTGATTGCTTTCTTTTTGACCAATTATTTTGTCCCCAGCTTCACCTTTACCTTCATTATTGCACATCCTCTACTCCTCCTCCTGTCCTGCGTCCCCCGAGCGGCGCATCAGCCACCCTGGCCGCCGTGTCACTCCCATGGTCACGCGTGGCCCGCACAGTGCCTCGCGTCTCCATGCTGCCCGGCACAAGCGGCCTCCCACCTCCTTCTCCGCCTCCTCCTCCTCCCAGTATGTCGGGCAGCGTTGCTATAGTCTCATTATCCATCATTTATATTCATCGCTATAGCCCGGCCATTATGTGATAGTGCACTCGTCCCCTTCCCTGACATCGGCTATGACTTAGCTCCCCACAAAGATCGCTGATATTTCTCTTTGTCCGCAATAGCACTTTACTTTTCCTCCATTAATTGCAAACAACAGCTGGCATCAGGTATTGCCTCGCTTACTCTCGGCTGGCCTTGCCAAGGATGGTCCGAGGGATGAAGAAACCTGCCTCACAAAAGAAATAAAACTAATGAAATTCAGCGTGTCCGTGGGGGTGTTAGTGTGGGCTATGTGTGCACGTCACCGAGGGATTAAAACTCACTTTAACGTGGACTTCAGCGCCTCTCGGGGGTGTTGTGTGGCTGCCTCACCGCTGTACCCAGGCAGGCCAGGCCGCAAGATAAAGTGGTGTTGTTAAGAGGCAGGACCCTCGGCCTCCCTGCTCCCGCCCACCACCCCCGGACCCACGGGCTGTCAGTGCACCCAGGGATACGTGCCCGATAGAGCTGTGTGGCCTTGGATACGTGCCCAGGAGAGCAGACATGGCGAATTTACGTTCCAGATATTACGTCTGGGTTAAGATACATGACCAATAGTTTGAGAGGAGTGAAACGTATCGAGTGTCGCTGATTTAGCTGGAATGTGTATGTGTAGGAGCAGCGTCCGTCCGGCCCGAGGATGCGTAACTCTTAGCAGTCACTGTAGCTCAGGACAGACCCAGAAGTCCGTCAGTACGCCTTAAGTCCACCGCCCTCACCCAGGTATGACGGCAGCCCGCCACTTGCTGACTGCGGGTTCCCTACTACCTGCTGGATGGGCCACACCAATCACCGGCCAGGACGCTCTCATTTATTACTATCAGCCAATGAAGGCCCAGAATACATCTTAATATATGGACAGCAAATCATGGCCCCAACATTGCTTTGATGGTCCGACAAGCCGCTGGTGCGAGAGAGCTCTACATCGTGTTCGTGCTGTAGGTGGGCAGGCCGGGCGAGTAAAGAAACGTAGCGAGAGGTTATTAAATCAAGCATTTCTCGACACTAACCTTCTCTCTAGCATGCACAGAGCCTCGGTGCTTGAGGTCTGCAGAATCACGAAGAAAATACAACGTCTGGCCGAGCTGAAATATTGCTCAACGCGAGACTGGAATTACCCGATCAGTCCTTTTTAGTGCCTCGCGTGGATGATGTGCCGAGGCTCCGTGCATTAACGTTGTGCTGCACCGTCTGCGAGGAGAGTGTGATGCTTGAGGGGGTGTTCAGGCTGTTCTCAAGGGGAACGAACCTTCTGATGCGGCCAGCCGAGCAATGTCTTCCTCCGGACCGCCGTGTTAGCTGTCCCTGCGTGTTCCTGCTCACCTGTCCCGGCCTGCCTCACTCGCACACCTGGTCACCCGCACTGTCAGTCTCCTACACCTAATGTCACTCGCCTCCCCCCTCGGCAACTCATTATCCTGACTCACTCACCCCCGCACCCCGTAAACCAGCTCCTCCCGTTACCTTCACTCTCAAGCCCGAAGCCTCACCCTCAGTTTAGTGATTCGATCTGCTTGGGCGAGAATCGTTAATTCCTCAGACGCATTACCTGATCAAAAAACATTAGCTGCGAGCTGTGATCTGAGGCTTTGTTAATGAGTTAGAAAATCGTTCTTAATCAGCTGATCCATCTCCTGCACATGATAATCTGTTGTAGCAATTAAGGAGGATATTTCCATGTATCCCACCAACACGGCGGAAGGGTTTTGCGGCAAGACGGAGCCAATCGTTCAATAGGATTATGTCTTTTAAGATGACTAATCAGAGGATCGTATATTCCCTGAATGCGATAAGTGAACGTAAGTTACGCTCAAATTATGGCCAGACCATTTGTAAGCTATGATTAATACTGGATTTTTTTATGTCCGGGACTTTCGGCGCACTTTGTAAAATTTTCTCTTCATTTGAATTTTGGTGGCTCGGCAAGGCCCGAGAATCCGCCCGAGATGGTCGCGGAAGATACATAATAATTTAATTTGAACAAGTCGAGAGAAACCAGTCTAGAATTGGGCGACGGCCGAGCTGAATACTGTTTTATGTTCCTGATGAGCCGACATCGACGAGCCTCTAGCCCCGCCGCGGCCATGCGACGACCAGGAGCCAACACGACGCTGCACGACCCCGCCAGCCCGCAGTGCAGCACACCTGACGCCCAGACACGACGCGACGACAGGAGCGGCGGCGACACGAGAACTCTGTAACAAGACTAACAATAACAACGGTAGCAGCAGCAGTAGTATTTCTAGTAGTAGTAGTAGTAGTAGTAGTAGTAGTAGTAATAGTAGTAGTAGTAGTAGTAGGCTAGTAGTAATAGTAGTAGTAGTAGTAATAGTAATAGTAGTAGTAGTCGTAGTTGTAGTAGTAATAGTAGTAGTAGTAGTAGTAGTAGTAGTAGTAGTAACAGCAGTAGTTGCAGTGGTAGTAGTGTAAGAATCATGATAGTAAGAAAAAGAAGAATGATAATTTAAGCAGAAATCTTTGGCAGAAAACTCTGATGAATTGATTGTTAAAATAAAAGAAAGCGAAATATCTGCCATGCCGGCTTTCACATCTGGTTCCCTCGGCGAAGGAATCATCTTTTCTCTTCAATGTTCCGATCCACACCCTCGCCGTGGGGAGCAGCGGGAGGAAGGCTGCTAGAGGATACAGGCCAATCGAGCGAGGCTGGATGACGTACGACCTCTCAAATTTATTCAAAGGTCACTGGAATCCCTGAAAACCTCTTCCCCTGGCGGTGGTCAGCGGCGTCTGGGGCTCCGGGTCTGCTGCGTGCTGCCCCGGAACATGGCCACGGGGCTCCACGGCACTCGAGCGCGAAAATGAACTGAAATCTCTTTATCTCGGAAAAATCTGGAGTTTTTGTCGACATAGGAGCTGCGTACCTGACTCTTAATGCATTCCGGTGATAGTTCACATCCAATCAATATTTAATGGGCAGTAAACTCGGTAATAGAAAACTGATTACATCATCCACTCAGTCATTTAGCATTTTTTTTTTATCTCGGGACCTGAAGAAGCAGTGGCCATCAAGGCAGAACTGAATCACTGGAACCTTGCTTGTGATATTCCATTGATTTTCATGTTATGTTATTTTATCTTTATGTTATTTTTTACATGTTCTCTTACGATCTTATGAATTGAAAACTCGTGGAGAAAACTTGAAACGTCAGACCACGGGCTCCATTGTTTTCTTTTTTGTGTGCCCTTGTGCTGTCTCCTTTGCTGTAAAAAAAAAAAAAAAAAACTGCAACGGAGATAAAGTCATTTGTCTTACATTAAACTGATCTATTTTTCCTCCCCGTCGAGAACTTTAAAGTATATGTTTATGAGTGCGTGGATCTTTGCGTGAGTTACCGTGTGTTGCAGGGGCGATGGTGGACGACTCACTACTCTCTGGCATGACATCGTGGAACAGATAGGTTGTAAGCGGGACTTCTATGTATGTGTGTTTCTGAGTGCGTGGATCTTTGCGTGAGTTACCGTGTGTTGCAGGGGCGATGGTGGACGACTCACTACTCTCTGGCGTAACATCGTGGAACAGATAGGTTTTAAGCGGGACTTTTATGTATGTGTGTTTATGAGTGCGTGGATCTTTGCGTGAGTTACCGTGTGTTGCAGGGGTGATGGTGGACGACCCAATACTCTCTGGCATAACATCGTGGAACAGATAGGTTTTAAGCGGGACTTTTATGTATGTGTGTTTCTGAGTGCGTGGATCTTTGCGTGAGTTACCGTGTGTTGCAGGGGTGATGGTGGACGACTCAAAACTCTCTGGCATAACATCGTGGAACAGATAGGTTGTAAGCGGGACCTTCAGCGGGATAACTTCTCCGGAATGACTGACGTTTCTTCCACCGTATATCTTATTGACGCTCATACATTTTCAGGGTCTGCTTCGTGGCTTTCTCTCGCCCTGTTTCTGGCACCAAACACGCTGGTGGTCCATACAGAAGCCATCCTGAATCTCTCCTGTGTATGTCCTCATTAGAAATTTGCTCTCGTTTCTGTATCCGCGCCTGAGGTGACTCCATCCCTGAACACGGCATGAATTCTATATTCCCCCGTAAGTGCGACAGCAGCCTCCCTCTGACATGATGCACACCCGCAGTTAACCCGTTCCCGTGTTTTAATATTTACGCTTGATATGTTAACAGTGATCGTGTACCCCTCTTTCCTTTGTTTTAATACGCTTGTTATGTTACAGTGATCGTGTTGCTCTCGTTCCTGTGTTTTAATATTTACGCTTGATATGTTAACAGTGATCGTGTACCCCTCTTTCCTTTGTTTTAATACGCTTGTTATGTTACAGTGATCGTGTTGCTCTCGTTCCTGTGTTTTAATATTTACGCTTGATATGTTAACAGTGATCGTGTACCCCTCTTTCCTTTGTTTTAATACGCTTGTTATGTTACAGTGATCGTGTTGCTCTCGTTCCTGTGTTTTAATATTTACGCTTGATATGTTAACAGTGATCGTGTACCCCTCTTTCCTTTGTTTTAATACGCTTGTTATGTTACAGTGATCGTGTTGCTCTCGTTCCTGTGTTTTAATATTTACGCTTGATATGTTAACAGTGATCGTGTACCCCTCTTTCCTTTGTGTTAATACGCTTGTTATGTTACAGTGATCGTGTTGCTCTCGTTCCTGTGTTTTAATATTTACGTTCGATATATTAGCAATGATCGTGTTCCTCTCCTCCTTTGTTTTAATTTCCCTTGTTATGTCAGCAGTGATCGTGTCCTCTGAAACCCCTGGCGTATAACAAAGATCTCCTCCCAAGGCCTATCTCCGTAATCGTAACTAATTTCTACTCAGACATCCATTTGGTCTTGATCCTAAATTTCCCTGAACCTGACACCGGCGGCCACCCACACCTGCCGACCCCCACGTGTGGTCCCGCAGGCCCGTGGTCCTCACCCCGCATACTTGGGAAGGTTTTCATTCCATCTCCTCGTTATCTCATTCCTAGGCCTCCCTACACCCCCTGTCCATGCCGACCACACACACACACACACACACACACACACACACACACACACACACACACATCACAAGCCAGTAATGATGATAAGTAAGTAATTAGCCTCGCGGTACTTGCTACGCCATTCGAAATATTTCATGATCTTATTAGCCAGGTATTAGTTTCTGAGGCGTGATTGATGGCGATGTTAATCATTGGTAGCACTTGTATATCCGAGACGTCGCCCCTTCAGTCTTGTGCTTTTCCTGAAATGAAGGTAATACGGTGCCCCGCGGGTAGGAACACGCATAGCAGTGTTGGGCGTGGGCGCCGGCCGCCCCGTTCTCGTCTCTGCAGTCCTTGCTCTGGGCGAGTCATGGCTGTCCTTTCCATCAAACTCCCGCGGTGAGCAGCGTAGCGCCGACGGTGTGCGGCCCCGCGTCTCGTGCCCGCTGGGAGAGAAGGAAAGCACCCGCTATCGAAACAAAGCATCGACAGCGGCGGCGGTCCCTGTGTGTGGCGCGTCAAGCAGCGAGGCGCCGCCATTCACCCACGGAGCATTTCTGGGGCGGCGGTGGGTACAGCACGTGAACCAAGGCGACGCGCACGACCCGGTGGTCCGCAGGGCACCTCAGCCACACATTAATCTTGGCCCCTTGCTTGATGAGGGACACAGAGAACTGGTTTCTGGGGCTGGCAGACAAGAGCACTCCACCTGTCATTATTACCTGCTCATTAATAACACGGAGGGAGAGACAAAAAATACCATTTCTACGCTGTCAGACACACCGGACGCTGCCTGTCTGGATGGAAGGTGCTCCGAGTGACAGCCTCAGCCCTTCCCTGGCCCTCCCGTCACTCCTCGGAAGCCGTCCTTCCCTCCCGCCCTCTTCCCAATCTTGCCTCCAGGCCAATTTCACCATCCGTGAAGGGAATGGTAATGATCATCCTAAACCTCCGAGAGGTAAACAAAAACTGCACTATAAATCAGGCAGCGTCCATACTTACAATCAGATATGCTCATGGGGTGTTCAACACCAGTTGCTGTTTTCTTCCTCTTCCAGCAGTAATAATAGCATGCCTGGTGCTGCTTCCACACACGAGCAGTGGCCCCCGCTCCGCCCCACCGCCACGAACCCCACGACTTTGCCTCAAGCCCAAGTCGGGGTCACGGGCAGGGGCCGGGACACGGGGGTGGTGGGGAGTGCTGTTGCACAGTAGCTCGGTGGGCGTGGACGGCCGACTCCCGCCTGCCCCCTGCCACCACCCCTGATAAACTGTCCCTCTTCTTGACCCTGACCCTTGAATGCCCTCATTGTGGCCCTGGCGTCTTCCCTCATTCCTTTGTCAGTGTCCTGCAACACTCGCCTTCTCGGGTTCATCAAAACATGTTTTTTCTTTGTTGTTAATCAGACACCTTACCTCTACCTGTCCGTTAGCTTCCTCGCTGATCCCTGTCTATGTTTTCATCCTTTAATCTCAGAATTTAGCAATATGCTGTGCTTGCAACAAATTCTCCTTTTAATAGCTATGTAAAGAATTTCTCAGTTGTTTCATTATCTTTCTCTCTTCACATCTTCTATCTTTTTTTCGGCCTTTTCTACAGTCTACACCATCCTACTTTAGCAACTTGAGAATCCCTCTGTGAAAAGGATGTTTAAGGGCCGAGGGTCAGGCGGGATCACTGTGGCGGGAGAGTGCGTGGGGCGGGAAGAAGAAACGAGAGAAGTCAAGATGAATCGAAGGGAACAAGGTAAAGGTCAAGGAGGAAAAGAAGAGGAGAGAAGGAGGAAAGGCACTCTAACCTCAAAGGTTTTCGGGCGGCAAACAAGCAGGTAGGCAGGTAGACAGGTAGATTGATGTAGGTATAATCATCATGAGGAGCAGCAACAGTATCATTATAGCAATATTTAATAATTAATAGCAGCAACAGATATCATTTCCTCACAAGCCGGGAACTGATGAAAAGTTGCATTAATCTCAATGAATCGGCGCTTAAGGCTCCCTGCCCGGGGGTGCGAGGCCCGGGGGCTGCGGCGCCGTGTGATGAGGCCGTAATGAAACCTACGGACCACCGGACGACGCCGAAGGGGGCCAGACCGACAGAGACGCAAGGGGAAGGAGTCGACTCGTGGAATTATAAACATAAAGACAACAGGAGGAGGATCGAGAGGGTGAAGTAGCTGTACGAGGTTGTAGATCAAGACAAAGAAGCACCGACTCCGAACATAAAGGAACACCGACGCATAAGAGGACGGAAATGTGTAATGCAAGCAAAGACGCGGAGAATTGAATCCCATGAACCGACAGAATAAACGCCGTGACCGTCATGAGACAACCTGCATAAAGAAAGAGAAGAAAGAAAACTCGGTGACCTGACAAGGAGAGGAGAGGAGAGGAGAGGAGAGGAGAGGCGTGCCAGGCTGATGCGATTTCCTGAGAACACGAGACCACTGGCGGCCCATCTCACGCTAAACACTCCGTCAACCTTCCTGGACTTAGCTCAGTACTCCACCCTGTCTCCGCCGAGTTCTTTCCCCTCCCGCCTTTGTCTCCCGGCCAATAATAAGAGTAAGAAAATCAGCACGATAAAGGGGACTTGCTTGCCAGGCTGTCACGGAGATTACGTGACGAGAAAATTACCCCTTTCTCATGTCGCCTCGAGTGCCTGAAACTGTGAAAACGAGAAGAACCGCTATGCGTCTTTCGAAGGGAACAGTGTGTCGCGATAAACGTGCAGGAGGGTCGCCTGGGGGGGAGGTAGGGGGAGGGGGGCACTCAACTCTCGGTGCAGGGGCGCTATTGGTGTTGGTTTGTGTAACGGTGTGGAGAGGGTCGAATGAGAGAGAGAGAGAGAGAGAGAGAGAGAGAGAGAGAGAGAGAGAGAGAGAGAGAGAGAGAGAGAGAGAGAGAGAGAGAGAGAGAGAGAGAGAGAGAGAGAGAGAGAGAGCGAGAGAGAGAAACGAACCAGAATACGAAGTAGGGAGGGAGTACGATCGAGGATAATGGAGGCTGAAGGGGATAGGAAGGACGGCTGAAGGTGAGGGGCGAGAGAAGGATCTGAGGAGGACGAGGGAGGCCGCCAAGAGTGGAGGGGCACCGCTGCGGCTCTTTGATGGCCTGGCCGCCCCAGTGGGAGGCCACGGCCCTCACAGGCCACCACCCGCAGCCCCGAGCCCGGCCACCTGTTCCTCTGAGGGATAAAGGTCAACACTTACTGGTCGCGGGACAAGATTCGGTCACACTCATCGGCTACTTTATCTTCCTGCCTCTATAGGTCCGCCGCCCTCGCTAATGCCACTCGTTAGGAGGCCTGTTCGCTCACCCTCGCCGCGTCCTCTAATCACTTACTGGTCACTGGACGCCATTCACCCCTAGCCATTCACACTCCATCCTCCCCTTTCCCTTACCCGTCCCTCAAGTCGCCTATGAATTGTTGCTTCTCGTTAGACTAGGCAGCATCCAACCCTCTTCTCCCCCCGCTCCTCCTCTTCCTCCTCCTCCTTTCCCACACACGCAGCACGTTGCCGGCAAGTCAACATTCACCAGTCACAGGTCAGCACTCATTAAGCACAGGTGAGCCTCAGCGTCCCAGTTGCAGCCTTTGATTACACCTGCAATACCTTCACTGCGTCACGGGTCACCTGGCTCGCCTCTCTCTTCACTCTCACTCGCCGCCGCTCAGAACTGGACGCCGAAAGGTCACAGGCATGGGTGTGGGCATTCACTGTGACGAGGACTACTACTTTCATTGAGGACTTTGGGGCTCCACTCACTCCCACGGCTACGGTCCATCGTTATCATCCCGTCACTACCCCGGACTTCATTCACTGTTTTCATCACCATCGCCATTTCGGGTTATCATCTCCCGAAATTGACCTCTCTGCCGGCCACCTCTTTTGAGTTTTTGATTTTTTTTTTGTAGGAGCAGCGAGTAGCGGGCTTTTTTTATTATTGTTTCCTTTTTTTGTGCCCTTAAGCTGTCTCCTTTGTTGTAAAAAAAAAAAAAAGCGTCGCTACTTAAGTACACCAGAGCCTACACTACTGCTACTACTACTACTACTACTACTACCACTACCACCTCTACTACTTTCATCACCTCCGCCACCTCCACCACCACCACCACAACCACCAAGGCCTTGCGTGATCACGATTTTCTTCATAACATGCACGATTACCTTCACTCGAGCCGTTTCACTTTACACACACACACACACACACACACACACACACACACACACCACCACCACCACAACCACTACTACCACAACCACCACCACCACCACCGCCGCCTCTCATTAGTTCACTTGAGAATTCTGCCCGTGTCCAACTTGTTAAAAAGAGGGAATCCACAAGTTCTATGGAGAGCGAGTCCGTGTCAGGTAGTGGTGTGTTGACTCAGGTAACTTGCAGGTGAGGTGGCCAGGTCTAATTAGCGTGCGCTGCGGAATGAGGTAAGCCAAGAATGGGTGGTGTTTGTTGGGGGGCAGAACCAGGCGGAACACGGGGCTACAAGTTACTACAAGACAACCGATAACATGCCTGACCCGCCGCTGATAAATACTCAACGTGGCATTTGTGAGTGAAATTGAACGAGGGAACGGGAAGGGAAACGAGTGTATGTTTCCCCCCAGGAGCAGTGAAGGAAGGGAGTGTATGTTTACCCCCAGGAGCAGTGAAGGAAGGGAGTGTATGTTTCCCCCCAGGAGCAGTGAAGGAAGGAGTATGTTTCCCCAGGAGCAGTGAAGGAAGGTGTGTATGTTTCCCCCAAGGAGCAGTGTAGGAATGGTGTGTATGTTTCCCCCCAGGAGCAGTGACGGAAGGGAGTGTATGTTTCCCCCCAGGAGCAGTGAAGGAAGGGAGTGTATGTTTCCCCCCAGGAGCAGTGAAGGAAGGGAGTGTATGTTTCCCCCCAGGAGCAGTGAAGGAAGGGAGTGTATGTTTCCCCCCAGGAGCAGTGAAGGAAAGGAGTGTATGTTTCCCCCCAGGAGCAGTGAAGGAAGGGAGTGTATGTTTACCCCCAGGAGCAGTGAAGGAAAGGAGTGTATGTTTCCCCCCAGGAGCAGTGAAGGAAGGGAGTGTATGTTTCCCCCCAGGAGCAGTGAAGGAAGGGAGTGTATGTTTCCCCCCAGGAGCAGTGAAGGAAGGGAGTGTAGGTTTCCCCAGGAGCAGTGAAGGAAGGAGTGTATGTTTCCCCAGGAGCAGTGAAGGAAGGAGTGTATGTTTCCCAGGAGCAGTGAAGGACGGGAGTGTATGTTTCCCCCCAGGAGCAGTGAAGGAAGGGAGTGTATGTTTCCCCCCAGGAGCAGTGAAGGAAGGGAGTGTATATTTACCCCCAGGAGCAGTGAAGGAAGGGAGTGTATGTTTCCCCCCAGGAGCAGTGAAGGACAGGAGTGTATGTTTCCCCCCAGGAGCAGTGAGTAGCGGGCTTTTTTTCACATTTGTTTCCTTTTTTTATGCTGTAATAAAAAAAAATAGTCATTATACGAGGAAAGCGCTAAGTTGGCTGACCCATTGCCTATTGAAACTTGACTGTGGAAGGGAGTAAATGGGGCAAACAGGTGGAAAAGAAGCCTGAAGCATCCCTTTGAAAAGAAGATACTGTTCATCTGCACTCATTCAAACCACCTACGCTTCTGTTGACTACCTTGCGGCATCACTCGGAGCAGGGGATCACCTCATGTTTCCACACTCCAACACGTCCCTCCAGTCCCTCCCCCTGCACCCCATCCTCTCCCTCTACCTCCAGCAGTTCTCGATCACACGGTCAGAAATAGGAGGGAGTCATATTTTCAGCAGACCAGCCAGGCGAGACACTTGACGTTATCAGTGTCCGGGGCAGCTCGTGAAGAAGGAAAGAGGTGGAGGAAAGGAAGTATGCACGTGGAATTAGGTCTGTCAAAGGAGGAATGCGGGGAACAACTAGGTTTGTAGAAGGAATGCGAACGGGAGAGAAACTGGTGGGGAGAGAAGGAGAAGGGAGGGGCCCATTGGGTGACAAAAATATTTCCCTCCTTCCCTCCTCCTCCTCCTCCTCCTCCTCCTCCTGCCAGCACCCACACGCAGGGAAAGGTAACGTCAACACCTGGACACGGAGTTTTATACAGCCTCTCGGTGATTGGCTGGCCGTGTGTGTGTCCGGAAAACAAACAGGAAAAGTGAGTGTCTGCTTCTGCTTGGACTTTCTCGCTCCGTCCGTCCGTCCGCCTTGCCTTCTTTTTATGGTCCAGGGAATCGAAAGTTGTCCATCGTTGATTTTTGCTGTTGATGGATTTTTTTGTTGTTGTTTTTTTAAGTCATGCACATCAGTGATTTCAGTTGTTGTTGTTGTTTTTTCTCTTATTGCGCATTTGTTTACTTCATATTTGTTTGTTCGTTAATCTGTGTTTGTTTATGTTTTATTCAGTATCTAGTCTTCTTCATTTAAGCATGAGAGGAAAGAAAATAGAATGAGCCACTAAAAATGTACATTATATCACACACACACACACACACACACACACACACACACACATACCCCCCCACCCCACCCCACACACACACTATAAACAGCGGGGAACCCTCGCCGGGGCCTGAGAGGGTCAGGGCTCTGGACCCTGGTTAGCCACAAAAACATGTGACTTTTGAAAGCTAACAAGTTGCCCAAGAAGTAAACAATGA
Source organism: Eriocheir sinensis (assembly GCF_024679095.1). Classification (NCBI taxonomy): domain Eukaryota; kingdom Metazoa; phylum Arthropoda; class Malacostraca; order Decapoda; family Varunidae; genus Eriocheir; species Eriocheir sinensis. The sequence continues at coordinate 2,524,911 of NC_066525.1, forward strand.
ATTTATCTCTCAAAACATTTTACTAATTGATATTGATACATTAAATTACCCGAGAAGGAGATAAGCGCGTCAAGGTGTTGTTGGTGTTGGAGGCATTTAATTTTCATATTCTCTGTCCGAAAATATATGCGCCAGGCTGCTGATACAAGGCGGGAGTTTGTTCGCAGGCATTTTGGGTGTTCACACGTCCATAGGCGGGGAAGGGGACGCCGCCCGAGTGTGACCTTGTGTGTGTGTGTGTGTGTGTGTGGCCAGCGTCAAGACTTTGTGGCCATATACATGAGGTGTTTGGACGGAAGTGTAGTCATGCAGTCTCCTGAATCAGATGGAGAATTCTCTTCACTAGATACCCGACGCATGAAAATAGTGAAGCATGGGGTGTGTTTTCTCCCTGAGTTTGTTCCGTGTTATGAACCAGAAAACATTTTATCAGAGAGAATGGGTCTTCACTGTAGTCCCCGGTGGTGTGGCTGTGTCTACGCGCCAATAAATACACCTTGTGAGTGTGCAGTAATGTTAGTCAATCTAGATAAATAACATGTCGATTATCATGAAAGTGCATTTAATTTGAATTTTAAACAGTGCAGTATTACTTTGTGTTTTCCATCGAGACCCTCTAATTTTAAACAGTGCAGTATTACTTTGTGTTTTCCATCGAGACCCTCTAATCATTATATTAGCAAAACGCATCAACAAATGTCTACAATTTTCATCAGCATTGCGTGGATGTCCAGGCCAGTACATTAATCAGATGGTTTGAACAGATCTGAGAATATTTTCATAATTTACTTTTGCAAACTTGACTCCAATAAACATCACTTACATCTCTTTATTACAAACCTGATAACCGCTCGTTCACATCACTCACCTTGAGGCCGACGGCGCCAGGACTTTTTTCACTATTTTCTAAACGTTTTCTTTGTAACATCGTGATCCACTGTGACACCTCTACAGAGCCTGATGGACCGTATCTACCTGTGTGACCTTCGGCGCCAGGGAAGGTGCGGGTGTGCCTGTCCTCGCGTCCCCCGCCGCCCGCCTCGCCCCCACACACTCGGGCCGGCCAGGGAAATTTATTCTTGGACGACATTCACGGTTGACGCTCCCGATTAGGCCGAGCCTCGAATACGGAATTGTGTGTTTAACCTTGACTAACGGACCTGCCTCCTGGCCTCCACGTTTATAACACCACACCTCGACGCCCCGCTGCTGTTACCTGGAGGAAAACCCGCGTGTGTGTGCCCAACGTATCTCCTTTCTCCCACTTTTTTGCACTTTTCGAGTTTTTTGGTTTAGCTTTATATGTCGAGGAACTCTCTTAACCTTCCCTGCCGTCACACGATGCGGCGAATGTCAAGGCGATGCAGCCAGACCAACCCGACGGAGAATGAGGTGCACAGATATATCGGGACTACAGGACTTCAATCGTCTTCATCAACTGTAGCGAGGGAGAGAAAGGAAGAATGGGAAGGTAGAGTTTGAGGGTGGTTTAGTAAGAGGAAGTGAAGGAAAGGGGGATAAAGGAGAGGGAGGGGAGGGAGTATGGGTGAGGAAGGAAGGGGGTAAGGGAAGTGAAGGAAAGGGTGATAAAGAAGAGGGAGTGGAGGGCGGATGGGTGAGGAAGGAAGGGGGTAAGGGAAGTGAAGGAATGGGGGATAAAGGAGAGGGAGGGGAGGGAGTATGGGTGAGGAAGGAAGGGGTTAAGAGAGTGAAGGAAAGGGGGATGAAGAAGAGGGAGGGAGGGAGTATGGGTGAGGAAGGAAGGGGTAAGGGAAGGGAAGGAAAGGGGGATAAAGTAGAGGAGGAAGGAAGGGGTTAAGAGAGTGAAGGAAAGGGGGATGAAGAAGAGGGAGGGAGGGAGTATGGGTGAGGAAGGAAGGGGTAAGGGAAGGGAAGGAAAGGGGGATAAAGGAGAGGGAGGGAGAGAGTATGGGTGAGGAAGGAAGGAAGGAAGGAAAGGGGGATAAAGGAGAGGGAGGGAGAGAGTATGGGTGAGGAAGGAAGGGGGTAAGGGAAGTGAAGGAAAGGGGGATAAAGGAGAGGGAGGGAGAGAGTATGGGTGAGGAAGGAAGGGGTAAGGGAAGTGAAGGAAAGGGGGATAAAGAAGAGGGAGGGAGGGAGTATGGGTGAGGAAGGAAGGGGTTAAGAGTGAAGGAAAGAGTATAGACTGATTAATTTGTTCCATTCGTCCGCTACTCTTTTCGTGAGCCAGTTCGTACCCATCTCTCATCTGAACTTGGATTTATACAGTTTATATCCATTGCGTATCAGTATCTGTTATCTTGTAAATCCCCCCCCCCCCTATTAATCCCTTCAACGCATTTAAATAGCTCAGTTAAATTACCTCGCAATTTACCTCCATCCGAAGAATGTATTTCAGCTTATTTTGTCTTTATGTTAATTTTCTAAGTTTTTGATCATTTTGGTTATGCTTCCCCGTGGTGGTTTGAGGAAATCTATATTCTTTATGTAACAAAGGCACCAAAGTAGAACACAAAATGCCAGTGAGGTCCAACTATAGTCTGTTCACTTAAGTCCGACCCAAGCTGACAACACAAACCTAAGCGTGTTTGCAAGCTGAGTGCTGATTGGCTACTGCTGTGGCTTCCAAGTTTTCTTTAACCTCTGTTTGTGTTTGTCTCACGCAGCACTTATTGCTAATCTGCACTGTGCTTACGAACACGCTTAAGTTTATGTTGTCAGCTTGGGTCAGACTTAAATGAACAGACTATAGTGACAGATACAACATAAGTGTAACTCTGCTCTCCGGTTACCAACGCTTCAAGGAATAGAACCCAAGGCTTTCTTTGCGCGGTCCCTGGCGGTAATTCTGTGATTCCTTTGTCCAAGATCCGACCTCACACGCGCACCCACATCCCGGACGGAGGAGTGTGACGTGTGTGGCGCCGAGACACACGCAGAGGCTCGTTCCCTCATCATCACCGCCGCCTTTCTTCGTGTTCAGACACTCTCGATGCATAGCGAAAGGGTCTCCCCCAAGCACTTTGCCTCGCCCTGGGGAAGCCACTGCCGCACCACCGCCACCATCACCACCAGCGTTACCAGAGATTATCGTACTCAGAACATTGCATTTTCGTAGTTTCCGACCAATAACGAATGCAAAAACAAACAAACACTCATCAATAAATATGAGCTTTAACGCTAACTTCAATTTTCTATCGTTATTTGTGTAGGTACGAGAGTTTGCGGCTTAAAAGTAATAAAGACGATGCGGTGAATACGATAATCTGGCAACGCTGACCACCACCACCACCACCAGCGAGATTATCGCACTCAGAACATTGCATTTATTTGTTACAGATTCAAAACTATCGTACCAACACATAACGTCATTCTATTAAAGTTTTCGTTGCAACCGTTGACTACTGATCTTTCTTTCACGATAGTTATGGGTCGGAACCAGGAATATACAGTGTGCTGAGTACGATAACCTGGTAACACTGACCACCACCACCACCACCACGACCACCACCACCACCCACAACCTCGCCCGGCCAGCAACACCCTCGCAAATCTTCCGTGTAAATGACAGCTCCCTCAGTGGTCGATGCCGATGTTAATTAAGTCTCCGATGAAAGAAATCCCGCGTGGACAAAAGTCTTCGTCGTCGCGAGAAGACGGCCATTGAAGACTGGTTGCGGCCTCGGCAGTGAGTCCCCCCCAAGCACGCTGTGATCTAATTTTATGCTTAAATGCCTCCTTTCCCGTTGCATATTTGGCCGAGGCTCCGCGGCAGTAGTCGTGAGAGGACGTCGTCTCTTGTGGGTCTTCAGTGAACTAGTCCTGGGCGGGGTAAAAAAAAATAAAAAATAAATAAAAAAACAGGAAAAAAACAAAAACAGGCTTCGTGCAGTATCAGGCGAATTTGTTACCGTGCAATAGATGAGTGTGAGTCCTTAGAATCTATATAAAAAAAACACTCCTTCCCTCACGACGCACCTTCCAGCCCTTGCACTCACCCCACGACGCATAGGAGGACGTATGGGGGTGAGAGGGGGGATATACGTGTGTGTGTGTGTGTGTGTGTGTGTGTGTGTGTGTGTGTGTGTGTGTGTGTGCCGTTCCTTTGAGAAGTCGCGTCACCTTAGGGTTGATGTGTGTCCCAGTGATGTTATCTTTACGCACGCGACACTGGCTAATTATGGCCCGTCCCGCCCTGGCCGCCGCGGTACCAGCAACATGCATCGGTTTAGCGTCCGCACTTCCTCTCCGTCCCCGCCGACAACAAACAACTCTCTCAGCCACCTTATACATCCCTCGTAACGGCGCCAGAAAAAAAAGCTTGCGGCCCTTCGGTGTTTACGTAACCAACTAGTTCATTTTCGCATCCTAACACAAAGACATATGGCTCCTGTGATTGAAAACGGGTTAGTAAACTTGCTGCGTAAAGCTGTTTAGCCCCTATGCAGACGATGAACGGCAATGGATTATCTCAAGTCGAAGGGTTGGACATCGCGCGGGAGGCTGAACCAGAAGACGGGTGGAAGGGGAGGAGAAAGAAGACGTAGAGTGAGTGAGGGAAAAAAATGAGTATGAAGTGAGGGAGGAGAGTGAGTGAGAAGGATTAAGGGAGGAAAACAGTGTAGCTAGAATAACAGTTTTGAGGCAGGGGGAAGAAAGAGTAAGGGAAGAAGGCAAAGAAAGGAGAGTAGACAGGAAACAAACAAAGAAGATTATGAAGCAGGAGATAAAAGTGAGAGAGGAGAGATAGGGAAGCAGTTGTAAGAAGTTAGATAAGAAGGGATGAGAATGGGGAAGGAAGAAGAGCGAGGAGGTCCAGTGAGGAAGATGAGGAAGGCAAGTAAAGGCAATGTGCTGGGGATTGTGGTAGTGGTTGTAGTAGTGGTGGTGGTTGTGAGAGAGGAGAGATAGGGAAGTAGATACAGGAAGTTAGATTAGAAGGGATGAGGAAGGAGGAATAGCGAGGAGGTCCAGTGAGGAAGATGAGGAAGGCAAGTTGATGATTGTGGTGTCTGGCCGCCGCCCACCCACCGCCGCCTCCCTCGTGTTCTCTCCTCACCTGCGCCTCTCACACACACCTGCACGCCGGGGCATCCACCAGAAGGCCC
>NC_066525.1:2532500-2565000 GCF_024679095.1 Eriocheir sinensis
TGCACTCTTAGCCATGGGTCGTTAGATCAATATAGATTTGTTAAACATGCAGGCAGGAATTGGTTTGCTAATAGAATGGTAGACGAATGGAAGAGACTTGGCAGTCGTGCATGTGGTGAATTTCACTGTGATAGGCACACTATTATTAATAGGTAAGGTAAATTCATTAATAGGATAAAAGTTTTGTTGTAAAGGTTTTCATTGATAAGATAAGAAATACAGCTGGAGCTCCTCCCCTGAAGGTGTAATAAGAGCGACGGTCACTAAAGGAAGTCTCGCTCCCCGGGAGTGTGGCTCACGATGTGGCTCGCGCCTGCGCCGGGGGTCACTGGTGAGTGTGTTACCAGGCTGCTTAGTGAAGCAAGACAATGTACACAACGACAGCACAGATGGCCGTGACGTCCAGGAAGGCATCAGCCTCATCAGACCAGTCATCACTGGTTATCAATTCGAGGGCATCCCATGAATCCTCATCCTCATCAGACCAGTCATCACTGGTTATCAATTCGAGGGCATCCCATGGATCCTCATCCTCATCAGACCAGTCATCACTGGTTATCAATTCGAGGGCATCCCATGGATCATCATCCTCATCAGACCAGTCATTACTGGTTATCAATTCGAGGGCATCCCATGGATCATCATCCTCATCAGACCAGTCATTACTGGTTATCAATTCGAGGGCATCCCATGGATCATCATCCTCATCAGACCAGTCATTACTGGTTATCAATTCGAGGGCATCCCATGGATCATCATCCTCATCAGACCAGTCATTACTGGTTATCAATTCGAGGGCATCCCATGGATCATCATCCTCATCAGACCAGTCATTACTGGTTATCAATTCGAGGGCATCCCATGGATCATCATCCTCATCAGACCAGTCATTACTGGTTATCAATTCGAGGGCATCCCATGGATCATCATCCTCATCAGACCAGTCATTACTGGTTATCAATTCGAGGGCATCCCATGGATCATCATCCTCATCAGACCAGTCATCACTGGTTATCAATTCGAGGGCATCCCATGGATCATCATCCTCATCAGACCAGTCATTACTGGTTATCAATTCGAGGGCATCCCATGGATCATCATCCTCATCAGACCAGTCATTACTGGTTATCAATTCGAGGGCATCCCATGGATCATCACCCTCATCAGACGAGTCATCACGGGTCGTCACTTCAATGGCTTGCCATGGATCATCACCCTCATCAGACGAGTCATCACGGGTCATAAATTCTATGGCAGGCCATGGATCATCACCCTCATCAGACGAGTCATCACGGGTCGTCACTTCAAGGAGTGCCAATGGAACATCACCCTCATCAGACGGGTCATCACGGGTCATTGCTTCAAAGGCTGGCCATGGATCATCACCCTCATCAGACGAGTCATCACGGGTCGTCACTTCAAGGAGTGCCAATGGAACATCACCCTCATCAGACGAGTCATCACGGGTCATTGCTTCAAAGGCTGGCCATGGATCATCACCCTCATCAGACGAGTCATCACGGGTCGTCACTTCAAGGAGTGCCAATGGAACATCACCCTCATCAGACGGGTCATCACGGGTCATTGCTTCAAAGGCTGGCCATGGATCATCACCCTCATCAGACGAGTCATCACGGGTCGTCACTTCAAGGAGTGCCAATGGAACATCACCCTCATCAGGCGAGTCATCACGGATCATTGCTTCAAAGGCTGGCCATGGATCATCACCCTCATCAGACGAGTCATCACGGGTCGTCACTTCAAGGAGTGCCAATGGAACATCACCCTCATCAGACGGGTCATCACGGGTCATTGCTTCAAAGGCTGGCCATGGATCATCACCCTCATCAGACGAGTCATCACGGGTCGTCACTTCAAGGAGTGCCAATGGAACATCACCCTCATCAGACGAGTCATCACGGGTCGTCACTTCAATGAGTGCCAATGGAACATCAGCCTCATCGGTGATGGCGGTCACCAATTCGGCGGGTGCCCATGGATCATCAGCCTCCACGGACCAGTCATCACGGGTCATTGCTTCAAAGGCTGCCCATGAATCATCAGCCTCATCGGTGATGGCGGTCACCAATTCGGCGGGTGCCCATGGATCATCAGCCTCCACGGACCAGTCATCACGGGTCATTGCTTCAAAGGCTGCCCATGAATCATCAGCCTCATCGGTGATGGCGGTCACCAATTCGGCGGGTGCCCATGGATCATCAGCCTCCACGGACCAGTCATCACGGGTCATTGCTTCAAAGGCTGCCCATGAATCATCAGCCTCATCGGTGATGGCGGTCACCAATTCGGCGGGTGCCCATGAATCATCAGCCTCCACGGACCAGTCATCACGGGTCATTGCTTCAAAGGCTGCCCATGAATCATCAGCCTCGACCATAGCAACAGAGGTCACCAAGTCTGGGGCTGCCCATGAATCATCAGCCTCCACGGACCAGTCATCATGGGTCGTCACTTCAAAGGCTGCCCATGCATCAGCCTCATCGGTCTTGGCCACTCCGTCAGTGGCCGCACGCGGTGCAGGGCTCACCGCCCGGACGGGCTCGCCACACCGCCTCCCGTTGCACCGGAGGCTGGTGAAGGCGGGCCCGTCGTCACAGAAGAGCGAGAAGTGTAGGCCGCTGATGTTGTCCAGCAGCCAGGCCAGCGGCATGGAAGAGGTGAAGACTGGCTTCCTAAGCGAGGCGAATTGCACCCTGACGGCCGCGTTGCCGTCTTTCTTGCACAGCTTCGCCAAGGGCACACGCAGCTCACCCTCGGCGTGGCAGCCTTGAATCCCAGCGACGCAAGACCAGCCTTCCACGGGGAGCTTGACGGAGGCGACCGTACGCCTCCTCTTCAGGCAGCAGGTGGAGTCCTTGCACGAGAGCTTGATGGAGTCCACCAGGGAGGAGCCTCGCTCCAGGGTTACCCACACGTTAAATTTCTGTCGAGATGCAGAGTTTCCCATCGTTGTTTCGATGTGATACAAAAAAATTATCCGAATATTGAGGAAATCGTGTTCGGTAATAAAAGGAGGTGCTATGTCCATGAAGACCGACTGGCCTCCAGCCAATTCTTTCTGCTATAATCTTGCCTAGTCGGCTAAGTAGTGCAGTTCACGCGTAGGATGGGGGGTAACAGGGCTGTTGCTAAACTATAAAGGAATAGATCAAATATTCTTAATTCTTTTGAATGGCAACTATTCCCAAATAAATCTTGATAAGTAAGAAAAAATAACCTTGCTTAACTTTTATTTCATGCATAATGCGTGGATAACATGCCTTGGGCTCTTCATACATTAGTTATTTCCCAGAGTGTCGCGTAGGTACTCTTTCCCTCCATATCTGTTCCCTTTATCCCGTGTCCGTCCATTGCGATTTCTTAATTGTAGTTGCCTTTCTGCCTACTACACCCCTGGATTGTTACTAATGAGACCAGAGGACATCCAATACCTACTTGCTCTATTATTGTTATTATTATTACTATTATCATCATCATCGTATATAGTAGTAGTATTACAGCTCGTATTAGCCTTTGCCTCTCCATGTTGTACTCAGTCTTTCTTCGCTAAATACAAAGTTCTCATTTACTACTCAACGGCAGGTTTTATAGTTTTCACCTTCTTTGAATTCCACACATGGTACTTTACACCCAATTACTTTTTTTGCTTTGCACATCTGCGTCATATTATTACTAACAGTGGACATCAGATTGTTGGATCATTCTTACAGTAAATATGAGATATATGGATAATTTTTAGAGGTGTTCATCATCCAGTAAAGTGGTTCGTGGAAAGTTGATATCATAGGAATAAGGTCTGGAAACACGTAGTTGTAACTTGGAGTATGGGCGTTGTGCTGAGTTTTTCCGTGGTTATGGTCTAAGAGTCTGGAGGAACGGTCAAAGGGAAATCAAGAATGAGCTCGGGAGGCAGCACGAGCCAAGAATAGATGGCGTCACTATAAACACTTGCCTGCGCCACGATGGGCTCGAGCCGACCACCAGGCCCCCAAAGAAAGCCTACCGGCACCATAGGCCAAGATGTAAAAAAACAAATAAATAAAGATAGTAGCAGCAGTAGTAGTAGTAGTAGTAGTAGTAGTAGTAGTAGTAGTTTTCTAGTACTGTATTCCAATGTATTTAAGAAGGTGTAATGTACAATATGACCGTAACTGGTGAGTGAAGGAACGCGTGCCGTAAAAAGGGTTGCCCTTAATGATTTTATCTTGTCTGCCTTCCCTGATTAGTCATTTTTCTTTTTTCTGCATTAAACAAAAAGGTTTTGCTAAATGTTTTTTTCCTGATATTTGGAAATTTATGTTCAGTGTTTATTTATTAATATTTTTCTGTGTTTGGTTTATGGCTTTTGTTTTGTGGTCAGCTTTTGTTCATTTGCTTCCTTTTCAGTCGCGTTACAATTCTGATATTTTGACGCGTTTCCATTTGCGGGAATATAAAAGATTCTGGCAGTCGCTCTCCTTTTAGTATATGCACTCCTCTGGTTTCTTCCTCTGACCCTCACACCCTCTCTTCTCTCCTCTCCTCTCCTCTCCTCTCTTTTACTGTGTTTTCTTTCACCTTGAGATCCGTCTGAGCAGTCCTCCCTCCTTCACGCTTCGTCCTGCTCTGTTCTTGAGGCTAATTTCTACTAGAGAGAGAGAGAGAGAGAGAGAGAGAGAGAGAGAGAGAGAGAGAGAGAGAGAGAGAGAGAGAGAGAGAGAGAGGTGGGGGGGGTTGGGAAGGTCTGAGGGAGGGAGGAAGGACACGTAGGTAGGTAGGCAGGAGGGAGGGAGGGAGGGAGGAGGGAGACTGCCAAAGAAGAGTCTCATACATTAGTTAAAGAATTACCTAGATAACGTGATGGTGGTGGTGGTGGTGGTGGTGGTGACTTAGCTGTAATGGTGGTAGTGGTGGTGGGGGAAAGGGTGTTGGTAGTGGTAGTTACCCTGGTAAAGGTGTTGGGGGTGGTGATGGTGGTGACTTAGCTGTGATGGTGGTAGTGGTGGTGGTCGTAGTGGTATCTGTGGTGCTGGTAGTTGTAGGAGGTGACTGCTATTTGTGGTGATAGTGGTGGTTGTGGTTGTTGTTGTGGTGGTGGTGGTGGTAGTGGACGTTGGTGACTGTCATTTGTGAAAGTAGTGGTGATGGTAATTGTGGTGGAGGTTGTGGTGGTAGTGGTGGGGCTGGTGGCAGGGGTGGTGGTGGTGGTGGTTGTAGTGGTGGTGGAGGTAGAAGCTGGTGAGTGTCATTTTTGTAAGTATTGGTGGTGGTAATGGTGGTGGATTTCGCGGTGGCTGTGGTGGTGGTATTGGTGGTCGTGGTGTGGTGGTTATGGTGGTGGTGGTCAAGGATGGATGAGGCCCTGGGTCGCGCGGCTTGAAGTCTCGCTGGCATCCTGTCCGCCAACACTGAAGGGGCAAGAAGGAGGCTGACGGCCGGGAGGGATGTTTAATTTAACCTCCTTGGGATTGGCCGGATTGAAATGTTTTGTCCTTGGTTTTTAGTCATTTCTCTCTATGTAGGTCACGAAGCTGAACAAACAACCACACCAAAACAGGCAGGTAGGCAGGTACTTAAATAGTTAGTTAATAGCTAGTCAGACAGCTAGGAAGGGTTAGCTGGTTAGATATTCAGTTAGATAGTTAGTTTTTTTTTCAGTATTTTGTGTTTTTTTATCATATTTTGTTGTGTTGATCCTGTTTTTTTTTTTTTGTTATATGTTCCTTCTCTTTAGTCGTCTGTTTTACGATTCATTTATTTGTTATTTCGCTCGTATTAAATAGATGAATGAGTGGAAATGTCCGGAGGGGGAAATGTTCAAAAGGGAATATGTTAAGGGGGGAGTATGTCCGGCACCCACTACTACTACTACTACTACTACTACTACTACTACTACTACTACTACTACTACTACTACTTCTACTATTACTTTTACTACCACTACCACTGTACTACTATACTACTACTACTACCACTACTGCTACTACTACTACTATTACTAGACTATTTGCTACATGGTAAGGCCAACATTTGATATCGTTTGTCTTATGTAAAATCTGAAGCGGTCTTCGTTGCCACGCATGAAGGCAGGGCCGTATACCTCACAGTCCATCGGGGACCCTCCACTAATACCCGAGGGGTCCCCCGTTAAATGTAAATGTTCGTGGGTCTTGTAAGCGGGAAAAAGCTTCGTAAAACTACATGCATTCCTCTAAAACAGTATATTCCAAAATAGAGCATAAAATTTAGTAAGTTTTTCAACTCGGTCAAACATGTGCCCATTTGCTTAACTATAAAGGAATAGATAAAATATTCTTAATTCTTTTGAATGGCAACTATTCGCAAATAAATCTTGATAAGTAAGAAAATATAATGCACTCTTAGCCGTGGGTCGTTAGATCAATATAGATTTGTTAAACATGCAGGCAGGAATTGGTTTGCTAATAGAATGGTAGACGAATGGAAGAGACTTGGCAGTCGTGCATGTGGTGAATTTCACTGTGATAGGCACACTATTATTAATAGGTAAGGTAAATTCATTAATAGGATAAAAGTTTTGTTGTAAAGGTTTTCATTGATAAGATAAGAAATACAGCTGGAGCTCCTCCCCTGAAGGTGTAATAAGAGCGACGGTCACTAAAGGAAGTCTCGCTCCCCGGGAGTGTGGCTCACGATGTGGCTCGCGCCTGCGCCGGGGGTCACTGGTGAGTGTGTTACCAGGCTGCTTAGTGAAGCAAGACAATGTACACAACGACAGCACAGATGGCCGTGACGTCCAGGAAGGCATCAGCCTCATCAGACCAGTCATCACTGGTTATCAATTCGAGGGCATCCCATGAATCCTCATCCTCATCAGACCAGTCATCACTGGTTATCAATTCGAGGGCATCCCATGGATCATCATCCTCATCAGACCAGTCATCACTGGTTATCAATTCGAGGGCATCCCATGGATCATCATCCTCATCAGACCAGTCATCACTGGTTATCAATTCGAGGGCATCCCATGGATCATCATCCTCATCAGACCAGTCATCACTGGTTATCAATTCGAGGGCATCCCATGGATCATCATCCTCATCAGACCAGTCATTACTGGTTATCAATTCGAGGGCATCCCATGGATCATCATCCTCATCAGACCAGTCATTACTGGTTATCAATTCGAGGGCATCCCATGGATCATCATCCTCATCAGACCAGTCATTACTGGTTATCAATTCGAGGGCATCCCATGGATCATCATCCTCATCAGACCAGTCATTACTGGTTATCAATTCGAGGGCATCCCATGGATCATCATCCTCATCAGACCAGTCATTACTGGTTATCAATTCGAGGGCATCCCATGGATCATCATCCTCATCAGACCAGTCATTACTGGTTATCAATTCGAGGGCATCCCATGGATCATCATCCTCATCAGACCAGTCATTACTGGTTATCAATTCGAGGGCATCCCATGGATCATCATCCTCATCAGACCAGTCATTACTGGTTATCAATTCGAGGGCATCCCATGGATCATCATCCTCATCAGACCAGTCATTACTGGTTATCAATTCGAGGGCATCCCATGGATCATCATCCTCATCAGACCAGTCATTACTGGTTATCAATTCGAGGGCATCCCATGGATCATCATCCTCATCAGACGAGTCATCACGGGTCGTCACTTCAAGGAGTGCCAATGGAACATCACCCTCATCAGACGAGTCATCACGGGTCATTGCTTCAAAGGCTGGCCATGGATCATCACCCTCATCAGACGAGTCATCACGGGTCGTCACTTCAAGGAGTGCCAATGGAACATCACCCTCATCAGACGGGTCATCACGGGTCATTGCTTCAAAGGCTGGCCATGGATCATCACCCTCATCAGACGAGTCATCACGGGTCGTCACTTCAAGGAGTGCCAATGGAACATCACCCTCATCAGACGGGTCATCACGGATCATTGCTTCAAAGGCTGGCCATGGATCATCACCCTCATCAGACGAGTCATCACGGGTCGTCACTTCAAGGAGTGCCAATGGAACATCACCCTCATCAGACGGGTCATCACGGATCATTGCTTCAAAGGCTGGCCATGGATCATCACCCTCATCAGACGAGTCATCACGGGTCGTCACTTCAAGGAGTGCCAATGGAACATCACCCTCATCAGACGGGTCATCACGGGTCATTGCTTCAAAGGCTGGCCATGGATCATCACCCTCATCAGACGAGTCATCACGGGTCGTCACTTCAAGGAGTGCCAATGGAACATCACCCTCATCAGACGAGTCATCACGGGTCGTCACTTCAAGGAGTGCCAATGGAACATCACCCTCATCAGACGAGTCATCACGGGTCGTCACTTCAATGAGTGCCAATGGAACATCAGCCTCATCGGTGATGGCGGTCACCAATTCGGCGGGTGCCCATGGATCATCAGCCTCTACGGACCAGTCATCACGGGTCATTGCTTCAAAGGCTGCCCATGAATCATCAGCCTCATCGGTGATGGCGGTCACCAATTCGGCGGGTGCCCATGGATCATCAGCCTCCACGGACCAGTCATCACGGGTCATTGCTTCAAAGGCTGCCCATGAATCATCAGCCTCATCGGTGATGGCGGTCACCAATTCGGCGGGTGCCCATGGATCATCAGCCTCCACGGACCAGTCATCACGGGTCATTGCTTCAAAGGCTGCCCATGAATCATCAGCCTCATCGGTGATGGCGGTCACCAATTCGGCGGGTGCCCATGAATCATCAGCCTCCACGGACCAGTCATCACGGGTCATTGCTTCAAAGGCTGCCCATGAATCATCAGCCTCATCGGTGATGGCGGTCACCAATTCGGCGGGTGCCCATGAATCATCAGCCTCCACGGACCAGTCATCACGGGTCATTGCTTCAAAGGCTGCCCATGAATCATCAGCCTCGACCATAGCAACAGAGGTCACCAAGTCTGGGGCTGCCCATGAATCATCAGCCTCCACGGACCAGTCATCATGGGTCGTCACTTCAAAGGCTGCCCATGCATCAGCCTCATCGGTCTTGGCCACTCCGTCAGTGGCCGCACGCGGTGCAGGGCTCACCGCCCGGACGGGCTCGCCACACCGCCTCCCGTTGCACCGGAGGCTGGTGAAGGCGGGCCCGTCGTCACAGAAGAGCGAGAAGTGTAGGCCGCTGATGTTGTCCAGCAGCCAGGCCAGCGGCATGGAAGAGGTGAAGACTGGCTTCCTAAGCGAGGCGAATTGCACCCTGACGGCCGCGTTGCCGTCTTTCTTGCACAGCTTCGCCAAGGGCACACGCAGCTCACCCTCGGCGTGGCAGCCTTGAATCCCAGCGACGCAAGACCAGCCTTCCACGGGGAGCTTGACGGAGGCGACCGTACGCCTCCTCTTCAGGCAGCAGGTGGAGTCCTTGCACGAGAGCTTGATGGAGTCCACCAGGGAGGAGCCTCGCTCCAGGGTTACCCACACGTTAAATTTCTGTCGAGATGCAGAGTTTCCCATCGTTGTTTCGATGTGATACAAAAAAATTATCCGAATATTGAGGAAATCGTGTTCGGTAATAAAAGGAGGTGCTATGTCCATGAAGACCGACTGGCCTCCAGCCAATTCTTTCTGCTATAATCTTGCCCAGTCGGCTAAGTAGTGCAGTTCACGCGTCGGATGGCGGGTGACAGGGTGTTGCTAAACTATAAAGGAATAGATCAAATATTCTTAATTCTTTTGAATGGCAACTATTCCCAAATAAATCTTGATAAGTAAGAAAAAATAACCTTGCTTAACTTTTATTTCATGCATAATGCGTGGATAACATGCCTTGGGCTCTTCATACATTAGTTATTTCCCAGAGTGTCGCGTAGGTACTCTTTCCCTCCATATCTGTTCCCTTTATCCCGTGTCCGTCCATTGCGATTTCTTAATTGTAGTTGCCTTTCTGCCTACTACACCCCTGGATTGTTACTAATGAGACCAGAGGACATCCAATACCTACTTGCTCTATTATTGTTATTATTACTACTATTATCATCATCATCGTATATAGTAGTAGTATTACAGCTCGTATTAGCCTTTGCCTCTCCATGTTGTACTCAGTCTTTCTTCGCTAAATACAAAGTTCTCATTTACTACTCAACGGCAGGTTTTATAGTTTTCACCTTCTTTGAATTCCACACATGGTACTTTACACCCAATTACTTTTTTTGCTTTGCACATCTGCGTCATATTATTACTAACAGTGGACATCAGATTGTTGGATCATTATTACAGTAAATATGAGATATATGGATAATTTTTAGAGGTGTTCATCATCCAGTAAAGTGGTTCGTGGAAAGTTGATATCATAGGAATAAGGTCTGGAAACACGTAGTTGTAACTTGGAGTATGGGCGTTGTGCTGAGTTTTTCCGTGGTTATGGTCTAAGAGTCTGGAGGAACGGTCAAAGGGAAATCAAGAATGAGCTCGGGAGGCAGCACGAGCCAAGAATAGATGGCGTCACTATAAACACTTGCCTGCGCCACGATGGGCTCGAGCCGACCACCAGGCCCCCAAAGAAAGCCTACCGGCACCATAGGCCAAGATGTAAAAAAACAAATAAATAAAGATAGTAGCAGCAGTAGTAGTAGTAGTAGAAGTAGTAGTAGTAGTAGTAGTAGTAGTAGTTTTCTAGTACTGTATTCCAATGTATTTAAGAAGGTGTAATGTACAATATGACCGTAACTGGTGAGTGAAGGAACGCGGGCCGTAAAAAGGGTTGCCCTTAATGATTTTATCTTGTCTGCCTTCCCTGATTAGTCATTTTTCTTTTTTCTGCATTAAACAAAAAGGTTTTGCTAAATGTTTTTTTCCTGATATTTGGAAATTTATGTTCAGTGTTTATTTATTAATATTTTTCTGTGTTTGGTTTATGGCTTTTGTTTTGTGGTCAGCTTTTGTTCATTTGCTTCCTTTTCAGTCGCGTTACAATTCTGATATTTTGACGCGTTTCCATTTGCGGGAATATAAAAGATTCTGGCAGTCGCTCTCCTTTTAGTATATGCACTCCTCTGGTTTCTTCCTCTGACCCTCACACCCTCTCTTCTCTCCTCTCCTCTCCTCTCCTCTCTTTTACTGTGTTTTCTTTCACCTTGAGATCCGTCTGAGCAGTCCTCCCTCCTTCACGCTTCGTCCTGCTCTGTTCTTGAGGCTAATTTCTACTAGAGAGAGAGAGAGAGAGAGAGAGAGAGAGAGAGAGAGAGAGAGAGAGAGAGAGAGAGAGAGAGAGAGAGAGAGAGAGAGAGAGAGAGAGAGAGAGAGAGAGAGAGAGAGAGAGAGGTTGGGACGGTCTGAGGGAGGGAGGACTGACACGGAGGTATGTAGGCAGGAGGGAGGGAGGGAGGAGGGAGACTGCCAAAGAAGAGTCTCATACATTAGTTAAAGAATTACCTAGATAACGTGATGGTGGTGGTGGTGGTGGTGGTGGTGACTTAGCTGTAATGGTGGTAGTGGTGGTGGGGGGAAGGGTGTTGGTAGTGGTAGTTACCCTGGTAAAGGTGTTGGGGGTGGTGATGGTGGTGACTTAGCTGTGATGGTGGTAGTGGTGGTGGTCGTAGTGGTATCTGTGGTGCTGGTAGTTGTAGGAGGTGACTGCTATTTGTGGTGATAGTGGTGGTTGTGGTTGTTGTTGTGGTGGTGGTGGTGGTAGTGGACGTTGGTGACTGTCATTTGTGAAAGTAGTGGTGATGGTAATTGTGGTGGAGGTTGTGGTGGTAGTGGTGGGGCTGGTGGCAGGGGTGGTGGTGGTGGTGGTTGTAGTGGTGGTGGAGGTAGAAGCTGGTGAGTGTCATTTTTGTAAGTATTGGTGGTGGTAATGGTGGTGGATTTCGCGGTGGCTGTGGTGGTGGTATTGGTGGTCGTGGTGTGGTGGTTATGGTGGTGGTGGTCAAGGATGGATGAGGCCCTGGGTCGCGCGGCTTGAAGTCTCGCTGGCATCCTGTCCGCCAACACTGAAGGGGCAAGAAGGAGGCTGACGGCCGGGAGGGATGTTTAATTTAACCTCCTTGGGATTGGCCGGATTGAAATGTTTTGTCCTTGGTTTTTAGTCATTTCTCTCTATGTAGGTCACGAAGCTGAACAAACAACCACACCAAAACAGGCAGGTAGGCAGGTACTTAAATAGTTAGTTAATAGCTAGTCAGACAGCTAGGAAGGGTTAGCTGGTTAGATATTCAGTTAGATAGTTAGTTTTTTTTTCAGTATTTTGTGTTTTTTTATCATATTTTGTTGTGTTGATCCTGTTGTTGTTTTTTTTTTGTTATATGTTCCTTCTCTTTAGTCGTCTGTTTTACGATTCATTTATTTGTTATTTCGCTCGTATTAAATAGATGAATGAGTGGAAATGTCCGGAGGGGGAAATGTTCAAAAGGGAATATGTTAAGGGGGGAGTATGTCCGGCACCCACTACTACTACTACTACTACTACTACTACTACTTCTACTACTTCTACTATTACTTTTACTACCACTACCACTGTACTACTATACTACTACTACTACTACCACTACTGCTACTACTACTACTATTACTAGACTATTTGCTACATGGTAAGGCCAACATTTGATATCGTTTGTCTTATGTAAAATCTGAAGCGGTCTTCGTTGCCACGCATGAAGGCAGGGCCGTATACCTCACAGTCCATCGGGGACCCTCCACTAATACCCGAGGGGTCCCCCGTTAAATGTAAATGTTCGTGGGTCTTGTAAGCGGGAAAAAGCTTCGTAAAACTACATGCATTCCTCTAAAACAGTATATTCCAAAATAGAGCATAAAATTTAGTAAGTTTTTCAACTCGGTCAAACATGTGCCCATTTGCTTAACTATAAAGGAATAGATAAAATATTCTTAATTCTTTTGAATGGCAACTATTCGCAAATAAATCTTGATAAGTAAGAAAATATAATGCACTCTTAGCCGTGGGTCGTTAGATCAATATAGATTTGTTAAACATGCAGGCAGGAATTGGTTTGCTAATAGAATGGTAGACGAATGGAAGAGACTTGGCAGTCGTGCATGTGGTGAATTTCACTGTGATAGGCACACTATTATTAATAGGTAAGGTAAATTCATTAATAGGATAAAAGTTTTGTTGTAAAGGTTTTCATTGATAAGATAAGAAATACAGCTGGAGCTCCTCCCCTGAAGGTGTAATAAGAGCGACGGTCACTAAAGGAAGTCTCGCTCCCCGGGAGTGTGGCTCACGATGTGGCTCGCGCCTGCGCCGGGGGTCACTGGTGAGTGTGTTACCAGGCTGCTTAGTGAAGCAAGACAATGTACACAACGACAGCACAGATGGCCGTGACGTCCAGGAAGGCATCAGCCTCATCAGACCAGTCATCACTGGTTATCAATTCGAGGGCATCCCATGAATCCTCATCCTCATCAGACCAGTCATCACTGGTTATCAATTCGAGGGCATCCCATGGATCCTCCTCCTCATCAGACCAGTCATCACTGGTTATCAATTCGAGGGCATCCCATGGATCATCATCCTCATCGGTGATGGTTATCAATTCGGCGGATGCCCATGGATCCTCATCCTCATCAGACCAGTCATCACTGGTTATCAATTCGAGGGCATCCCATGGATCATCATCCTCATCAGACCAGTCATTACTGGTTATCAATTCGAGAGCATCCCATGGATCATCATCCTCATCAGACCAGTCATTACTGGTTATCAATTCGAGGGCATCCCATGGATCATCATCCTCATCAGACCAGTCATTACTGGTTATCAATTCGAGGGCATCCCATGGATCATCATCCTCATCAGACCAGTCATTACTGGTTATCAATTCGAGGGCATCCCATGGATCATCATCCTCATCAGACCAGTCATTACTGGTTATCAATTCGAGGGCATCCCATGGATCATCATCCTCATCAGACCAGTCATTACTGGTTATCAATTCGAGGGCATCCCATGGATCCTCAGCCTCATCAGACCAGTCATTACTGGTTATCAATTCGAGGGCATCCCATGGATCATCACCCTCATCAGACGAGTCATCACGGGTCGTCACTTCAAGGAGTGCCAATGGAACATCACCCTCATCAGGCGAGTCATCACGGGTCATTGCTTCAAAGGCTGGCCATGGATCATCACCCTCATCAGACGAGTCATCACGGGTCGTCACTTCAAGGAGTGCCAATGGAACATCACCCTCATCAGACGAGTCATCACGGGTCATTGCTTCAAAGGCTGGCCATGGATCATCACCCTCATCAGACGAGTCATCACGGGTCGTCACTTCAAGGAGTGCCAATGGAACATCACCCTCATCAGACGGGTCATCACGGATCATTGCTTCAAAGGCTGGCCATGGATCATCACCCTCATCAGACGAGTCATCACGGGTCGTCACTTCAAGGAGTGCCAATGGAACATCACCCTCATCAGACGGGTCATCACGGGTCATTGCTTCAAAGGCTGGCCATGGATCATCACCCTCATCAGACGAGTCATCACGGGTCGTCACTTCAAGGAGTGCCAATGGAACATCACCCTCATCAGACGAGTCATCACGGGTCATTGCTTCAAAGGCTGGCCATGGATCATCACCCTCATCAGACGAGTCATCACGGGTCGTCACTTCAAGGAGTGCCAATGGAACATCACCCTCATCAGACGAGTCATCACGGGTCATTGCTTCAAAGGCTGGCCATGGATCATCAGCTTCATCAGACGAGTCATCACGGGTCGTCACTTCAAGGAGTGCCAATGGAACATCACCCTCATCAGACGAGTCATCACGGGTCGTCACTTCAAGGAGTGCCAATGGAACATCAGCCTCATCGGTGATGGCGGTCACCAATTCGGCGGGTGCCCATGGATCATCAGCCTCCACGGACCAGTCATCACGGGTCATTGCTTCAAAGGCTGCCCATGAATCATCAGCCTCATCGGTGATGGCGGTCACCAATTCGGCGGGTGCCCATGGATCATCAGCCTCCACGGACCAGTCATCACGGGTCATTGCTTCAAAGGCTGCCCATGAATCATCAGCCTCATCGGTGATGGCGGTCACCAATTCGGCGGGTGCCCATGGATCATCAGCCTCCACGGACCAGTCATCACGGGTCATTGCTTCAAAGGCTGCCCATGAATCATCAGCCTCATCGGTGATGGCGGTCACCAATTCGGCGGGTGCCCATGAATCATCAGCCTCCACGGACCAGTCATCACGGGTCATTGCTTCAAAGGCTGCCCATGAATCATCAGCCTCATCGGTGATGGCGGTCACCACGTCGGCGGGTGCCCATGAATCATCAGCCTCCACGGACCAGTCATCACGGGTCATTGCTTCAAAGGCTGCCCATGAATCATCAGCCTCGACCATAGCAACAGAGGTCACCAAGTCTGGGGCTGCCCATGAATCATCAGCCTCCACGGACCAGTCATCATGGGTCGTCACTTCAAAGGCTGCCCATGCATCAGCCTCATCGGTCCTGGCCACCCGTCAGTGGCCGCACGCGGTGCAGGGCTCACCGCCCGGACGGGCTCGCCACACCGCCTCCCGTTGCACCGGAGGCTGGTGAAGGCGGGCCCGTCGTCACAGAAGAGCGAGAAGTGTAGGCCGCTGATGTTGTCCAGCAGCCAGGCCAGCGGCATGGAAGAGGTGAAGACTGGCTTCCTAAGCGAGGCGAATTGCACCCTGACGGCCGCGTTGCCGTCTTTCTTGCACAGCTTCGCCAAGGGCACACGCAGCTCACCCTCGGCGTGGCAGCCTTGAATCCCAGCGACGCAAGACCAGCCTTCCACGGGGAGCTTGACGGAGGCGACCGTACGCCTCCTCTTCAGGCAGCAGGTGGAGTCCTTGCACGAGAGCTTGATGGAGTCCAACAGGTAGGAGCCTCGCTCCAGGGTTACCCACACGTTAAATTTCTGTCGAGATGCAGAGTTTCCCATCGTTGTTTCGATGTGATACAAAAAAATTATCCGAATATTGAGGAAATCGTGTTCGGTAATAAAAGGAGGTGCTATGTCCATGAAGACCGACTGGCCTCCAGCCAATTCTTTCTGCTATAATCTTGCCTAGTCGGCTAAGTAGTGCAGTTCACGCGTAGGATGGGGGGTAACAGGGCTGTTGCTAAACTATAAAGGAATAGATCAAATATTCTTAATTCTTTTGAATGGCAACTATTCCCAAATAAATCTTGATAAGTAAGAAAAAATAACCTTGCTTAACTTTTATTTCATGCATAATGCGTGGATAACATGCCTTGGGCTCTTCATACATTAGTTATTTCCAAGAGTGTCGCGTAGGTACTCTTTCCCTCCATATCTGTTCCCTTTATCCCGTGTCCGTCCATTGCGATTTCTTAATTGTAGTTGCCTTTCTGCCTACAACACCCCTGGATTGTTACTAATGAGACCAGAGGACATCCAATACCTACTTGCTCTATTATTGTTATTATTACTACTATTATCATCATCATCGTATATAGTAGTAGTATTACAGCTCGTATTAGCCTATGCCTCTCCATGTTGTACTCAGTCTTTCTTCGCTAAATACAAAGTTCTCATTTACTACTCAACGGCAGGTTTTATAGTTTTCACCTTCTTTGAATTCCACGTATGGTACTTTACACCCAATTACTTTTTTTGCTTTGCACATCTGCGTCATATTCTTACTAACAGTGGATATCAGATTGTTGGATCATTCTTACAGTAAATATGAGATATATGGATAATTTTTAGAGGTGTTCATCATCCAGTAAAGTGGTTCGTGGAAAGTTGATATCATAGGAATAAGGTCTGGAAACACGTAGTTGTAACTTGGAGTATGGGCGTTGTGGTGAGTTTTTCCGTGGTTATGGTCTAAGAGTCTGGAGGAACGGTCAAAGGGAAATCAAGAATGAGCTCGGGAGGCAGCTGGAGCCAAGAATAGATGGCGTCACTATAAACACTTGCCTGCGCCACGAGTAACCAGGAGTAACAGAGGGCGGGCTAAGAATCTTCTATACTAACAGCAGGAGCCTCAGAAACAAGATAGACTTACTAAGGGGTGAAGCTTGTTCAGAAAATTTTGACATAATAGCGATCACTGAGACATGGATAGACACTGCTAATAGAAATTTTAGATCAGAATTTGAAATAACGGGTTATCAGATGTTTCACAAAGACAGAAGGGGCAGAAAGGGAGGTGGAGTTGCGCTATATGTTAAAGACTCACTTAAATGTTTAGTTAACAACTCAGTCAAAACTAACATGGATTCAGAATCAGTTTGGGTGGACGTTTACAAAGGGAAAGAAAAACTAACTCTAGGAGTTATATACAGGCCACCCAACCTTAACAGGCAGGACACGAGTATATTACTACAGGAGATTGGCAGGGCGAGTATGAGTAGAAATGTCTGCGTAATGGGGGACTTTAATTATAGGAATATAGACTGGGAAGATCTAGTGGGTGACCTGGAAGCCGAGGACTTTCTTGAAGTTATACAAGATAATTTCCTTAAGCAGGTAGTTACTGAGCCTACCAGAGGAGATAACATATTAGACTTAGTCCTAACCAATAATGGGAACTTGCTACGTGAGTTGGAGGTGGGCGGAGAGTTAGGAAATAGTGATCACAGAACGGTTCGTTTTAGCTTAGACTGGGCGGTAACCCGCGAACCAAACCCAGTGTTAGTGCCAGATTTTAGAAGAGCAAACTACGAGGGGCTTCGAAGACATCTTGAAGGGGTAAACTGGGATAATTTAGGGATTCATGAGGGCCAGAACTGCGGATTGGAGAGCCAGGAGAACCAGGTAGAAATGTCTTACAATAATTTAGTTAGAGTAATAGTAGAGGGTCAAGAACAGCATATACCACAGCGAACACTTAGAAAAGAAAACAATGATCCTAAGTGGATGACTCGTGGACTAAAACACGAGATTGGGTTAAAGAAGGAATTTATCAGAAAATAAAGAATGGGAAACACATCTCAGGGGCCGGTACGTCGAACTATCTAGATTAGTTAAGAAAAACACCAGGATAGCAAAAAGAACTATGAGATCAAAGTAGCAAATGAGGCGAAAAGTAATCCGAAGTGCTTCTTTCAGATGTATAGAACAAAATCAAGGGTGAATATTGGACCGCTGAAAACAAACACAGTGGAGCTAGTAGAAAATTACGAAAATATGAGCACATTGTTGAACGACTACTTCCTTTCAGTATTCACACAGGAGGATCGAACGACTATACCGGAAAGAGTTCAGGTGTACGAGGGCGGGGATGGCGATAAATTGAGGGATATAATCATTACCAGGCAAGTAGTTCAGGATGAGATAGATAAGCTTAAGAAGAACAAGTCGCCAGGTCCTGACGGGATATTTCCGAGGGTATTAAAGGAGTTAGGTGATATAATAAGTGACCCACTAACCGACATCTTTAAGATGTCGGTAAATACTGGCTATGTGCCGAGCCTATGGAAAGTAGCTAATGTGACGCCGATTTTTAAAAGGGGGACAGGTCAGTTGCTTCAAACTATCGCCCAATTAGCTTAACATCGGTTATAGGAAGATGCTGGAGTCCATAATAGCCAGGAACATTCAGGAGCATTTAGAGAAACATAGCTTAATTCACGACTCGCAGCATGGGTTCACAAAGGTAGGTCATGCCTCACCAATCTCTTGTCCTTCTACAATAAAGTATTTGAGGCGGTTGACAGAGATGAAAATTATGATGTAATCTATCTTGATTTTAGTAAAGCGTTTGACAAAGTTCCTCACCAACGACTGTTGCTTAAATTACAGGCTCACGGAGTAGAGGGTAAAGTTTTGAACTGGGTCAAGGCGTGGCTTAGCAATAGGAAGCAAAGAGTGCAAATCAATGGTAAAAGATCTGACTGGGGATGTGTTACGAGTGGGGTCCCACAAGGTTCGGTATTAGGTCCACTTTTGTTTATTATTTAAATCAATGACTTAGATACAGGAATTAGTAGTGATGTTAGTAAATTTGCAGATGATACCAAGATCGGTAGAGTAATTGAGTCGGATCAGGACGCTAGTATTCTCCAAGGTGAACTCAACAGATTATATGACTGGGCGGATAAATGGCAGATGGAGTTCAATGTAGGGAAGTGCAGTATTCTGAGTGTAGGTAGGAACAACCCCTCACATAACTATTGCTTAAATGACACTCTCATAAGTAGGTCTGGGTGCGAGAGGGATTTAGGGGTCTTAGTGAGTTCTGATCTCCGTCCAAGGGCACAATGCATTCAAGCTAGAAATCGAGCTAATAGGGTACTGGGATTTATTTCAAGGAGCGTAAGCAACAGAAGCCCCGAAGTCTTCCTCAAACTATATTTAGCATTAGTTAGACCTCATCTTGACTATGCGGTTCAGTTCTGGTCACCTTACTATATAATGGATATCAAATGTTAGAATCGGTGCAGAGGAGGATGACTAAGATGATTCAGGGGTTGAGAAACTTGCCATACGAGGGAAGACTCAAACAGTTAAACTTGCATTCTCTAGAAAGGCGAAGGGTGCGTGGAGACATGATCGAGGTTTATAAATGAATGAAGGGCTTTAATAAGGGAGACATTCATAAGGTTTTGTTGGTAAGAGAACCGGGTAGGACACGAAGTAACGGGTTTAAACTGGATAAATTCAGATTCAACAGGGACATAGGCAAAAATTGGTTTACTAACAGGGTGGTGGTGGATGAGTGGAATAGGCTTAGCATTCATGTGGTGAGTACCAATACAATTATCACATTCAAAAATAGACTAGATAAATTCATGGACAGCGATATTAGGTGGGGTTAGATACACGGGAGCTTAGGGTCAAAGGAGCTGCCTCGTACAGGCCTACCGGCCTCTTGTAGACTCCTGCGTTCTTATGTTCTTATGTTCTTATGTTCTTCTTACTTCTTTTCCTCCTCCTCCTCCTTCTCCTCCTCCTCCTCGTCCTCGTCTTTCTCCTCCTCCTTCTCCACTTCCCTTCCCTTCTCTTCTCTTTTCTTTCCTTCCCATCCCTTCCCTTCCTTTCCCTTTCTTCCCTTCCCATTCTTCCTCCTCCTCCATCTCTGCTGCTACTACTGCTACTACTACTACTACTACTACTACTACGACTACGACTACGACTACTACTACTACTACTACTACTACTACTACTACTACTACTACTACTACTGCTATTACTTCTTTTTTTCGTGGTTTCTTGATTCGTTTCTCAGTAATACACGTTTTTTTTTTTTCCCTCCCTGCCTCGCCTTCCTTGCCCTCTCCTTCTCCTCCTCCTCCTCCTCCCTCGGTCGGCTCTCTTCCTCTCTCGATTGGTAACTGGATACCTGACTCACCACTTCTTCCTTCCACTCCTCCTCCTCCTCCTCCTCCTCCTCCTCCTCCTCTTCCTTCTCCTTCTCGTCCATCATCATATTGTGTGCTGTATCCTCATCCTCATCCTCGTCCTCCCTCTTCTTCCTCCTCCTCCCTCATCTCCTCTTCTTCCTCCTCCTCCTCCTCCTCCTGCTTTACCTCCTTGTTCCCATTCTTCCCTCGTAAGCCTGAGGCGGTGTCCGATTACATGCTATCGACCGTGATCTCGACCTCCTGTTTCTGAAGGTCCAGGCACGGCGAGGCAGGGTAGGCCGAGGCAGGGCGGGACAGGACAGGCATAAGGTAGGATAGGGCGGGGACAGGGAAGAGCAGGGCAAGGTAGAACAGAGGAAGGGAAGGTAGGGTATTACATGTCAGAGAAGGTAAGGTTAAGGTAAGGCAGAATAGGGTAGGACAGGAAAGGGCAAGTGTAGGCAGAAAAGGGCAGAGCAAGGCAGTGGTAGAGTAATGAAGGGTAGGAAAGGGCATAGAGGAAAGTCATTATCAAAATACTTATTAATTCTTGCGTATGGCGTCTAATGAATCGATATCTGAATGCTGAAATGTATTACTGAATTACTGAATGAAACACACATACAGACAGACAGAGAGAGGAACAGTGAGAGAGAGGCACCCATACATATAGTGAGAGACAGACAGCAGACAGACAGACAGAGAGAGGGACAGGAACACCCATACATATAGTGAGACAGACAGACAGACAAACAGTGATAGGGGCAAGGGCACCCATACATATAGTGAGAGACATATGTAGACAGACAGACAGACAGGGACAGAGAGACAGCCATGCAGATAGACAGGCAAACAGAGACAGGAACAGACAGTCTTATAAATAGTGAGGCAGACAGACACACACACAGACAGACAGACAGACAGGAAAAGAGACACAGCCGTACAAATAGACAGACAAAGAGAGACACCGACAGACAGGCATAACAGATAGACAAACAGAGAAACAGAGACAGGGACAGAGAGACAGCCATACAGACAGCTGGACAGACAGAAAGATAAAGGACAAGGTTGACCATTTGCGGTTGAGGTGCGGCTGCTCGGTGGCTTGGCGGTAATGGCGGCATTCTTACCTGTCTGTTTAACGAGGGAGAAACTCTTATTTTTATCTAACACATTTTTTTTCTACGTTTCTTAGTCCTCCGCCGCACGGGTGTCGATTCACAGCGCTGCCGGATTATCGCATTCACCACATTGTATATACCTTTTTCCTACACTGAACTAATGCAAAAGACTTCAGTAATTAACCATTTCAACGATAACTATAATGAATCAGGTTATTGTGTTGGAGGAGACGGTTTTTAGGTCGGATATCGGCAAATCGACTGTTTTCTTACACTGAACTATTGCAAAAAGACATCAGTAATTAACCTTTTCAATGATAACTATAATGAATCAGGTTATTGGGTTGAAGGAGACGGTTTTTAGGTCGAATATCGGCAAATCGACCGTTTTCCTACACTGAACTATTGCAAAAAGACATCAGTAATTAACCTTTTCAATGATAACTATAATGAATCAGGTTATTGGGTTGAAGGAGACGGTTTTTAGATTGGAAACGGGATATATAAGAAGCTGGAAGGAACGGCAGGATTAGAGGACAAAGAGAGAGAGAGAGGGGGAGAGGGGGTGAGGGGGGAGCTGTTTTCCTCCTCCCTCAAGCATCGAGTCACGAATCCTGAACCTGAGAACACAGCCGCAAGATGTGTTTGGTGTGCGAGGAATCATGTTCGCCCCGCCTCTCCCCTGTCACACACACACACACACACACACACACACACACACACACACACACACGGTCTCTCTCTCTCTCTCTCTCTCTCTCTCTCTCTCTCTCTCTCTCTCTCTCTCTCTCTCTCTCTCTCTCTCTCTCTCTCTCTCTCTCACTCTCTCTCTCTCTCTCTCTCTCTCTCTCTCTCGTCCTGTTGCTCTGTACGATAATTAAATCAGTTTCGATAAAGTCGGTCGAGAAAAGACGTATTTTTTATCGACCGTTCAATCAAAGCGAAGAATCTCCGCAGTAAATGTCTCTATAAACCAATGTCAGCCTTCTCTCTCTCTCTCTCTCTCTCTCTCTCTCTCTCTCTCTCTCTCTCTCTCTCTCTCTCTCTCTCTCTCTCTCTCTCTCTCTCTCTCTCTCTCTCTCTCTCTCTCTCTCTCTCTCTCTCTCTCTCTCTCTCTCTCTCTCTCTCACACACACACACACACACACACACACACACACACACACACACACACACACGTGGGGTGAGTCGGCCATCTGATTCTTAATTGCTTTCTGATTTATTAGAATAAATTAAACTTGCACGATTGAATGCATTATTTTAGCCCTAAGCAGCCGATCCCAGCCGGCCTGATTCTTCCTTTTGTTTAGGGTTCTCCTTGTTCTGCTCCTCTTCTTGTTGTTGTTCTTCTTTTTCTTCTCTTCTTGTTCTTGTTCTTCTTGTTCTTCTTTTTTCTTCTTCTTCTTCTTCCTTCTTCTTCTTATTATTATTATTATTATTTTCTTGTTCTTCTTCTTCTTCTTCTTCTTCTTCTTCCGCTTCTTAAAATCATCATCATCATCTTCATCATTATCATTTTTATTATTATTATTGTTGTTATTATTATTTTTTATTATTATTATTTTTATTATTACCAATACTATTATCTTCATTGCTCCTAGTTCCTTATTTTCATTACATTCTATCATGCCGCGCGCACAGGTAAAGATTTTCTGTGCGTGCCTTCAGATCGCCTAACAAGGAATTGCACCTTCGCGTTTCATGTGTTCGGTCAGGTATTGACGGCGTCTTTGTGTGTATTACAGGTACGCTTGGAGTGGCGGCGGTGCACGACGAGTCCTCCTGCTGTGAAGGTACAGTCCCTGTCCTGTCTCTGTCTGTGGACGTCCCCGGACTGCCCACTTACTTTAGAAAGCTTCTGTGTTATTTTAATCTTAAGAACTTTAGTTGTAGAAATAATAGGGACGAAGATTTTACGAGCCTACATACCGATACAGAAAATTCAGTCATGCACTACTAATCCACACTTGTTTATGGAGCGGACGTGAGGGCTGGAGCTCGACATGGGTTGTATAATTACATATGCATGTCTAAGTAAGCGGGGCTCATATATCAGCTGGCTTGTGCCCACGCGAGTGTGTCTCGGAGAGTATTTTTGGAAGTTCTTTTATTCGTCTTGCCGTCTCGTCTGACTTCTGTCTGGGTTACCAAGTCAAGATGTAGACAGGAATAGGAAGCTGTTACGGCAGAGCAGTGCGTTGTTAGAGGGAGGCGATACACAGGACGGGCATAGGAAGGAGCAGCACGTATATGGGCGAGAGATAGGGTGTTTGACATACATAGGAAAGCAGGTTTGTGTTGGTGATGGTGACACACATCTTAACACGCCGGAGATACGCGAGGCTGGCCGGGGAACAAGTGTGGAAGGCTTCTCTGGGATGGACACAGGGACGGAAGGGAGCGAAGAGGGGAATGATAAGATGGCATGCCGTTTGTGTGACATGAGAAGCAGAAAACTGGGAGAAAAGAAAGTATACCACGTCCGAAGATGTGGAGAGGCAGGGAGGCCAAGGCACGTGGATGATTGAACGTCCCGATGAATGAGAATCACCACGAATGGAAAGTGATAGAGAATGAATGAAGGAAGGAATGGAGGAGCTAACAGACGTAGGGGCATGTGGGAAAAATAGGCAGGAATAGATGATTGAATGTACTGATGAATATGAGTCACCACGGATGGAAAGTGATAGAGAATTGAATAAAGGAAGGAATGGAGGATCTAACAGACGTAGGGATAAGTGGTAAAAATTCTCAGAAATACGAATCCATCCTCATAAACCATCCAACACAGGGATTCATGGCCGAGCAGTGAGTCTTTGGGTGTCATAGAGGAAAAGACGAAGGGAGGAACTCAAAAAAGGCGTTAGTATGTCAACGGGTAGGTCAGGAAAGACGGACTGAAGGAAAATCTGATGGGTCCTGTTGCCCCCCCACACCCACACCCCTTCAGGAGCCGGAGAGGAGCAGAGAGTGTTTTAGAGGGTAATAACGGGGGGGAGATAGGGGTAGAAATAGGTAACGGTTCTAATGGTGAATGGGGAAGTTGAGACAGAATGAGGATGGTCCCTGTACCCCCCATCACAGGAGTCAGGGGCGAGCAGCGAGTGTTCGGGTGTCGGCGCGGCAGGAGCAGGAGGAGGGGTGATTTGACGGGGTCTGCTCTCCGCCTCGTAACCTGAAGTATGACAGGTGCTCCACCCAGCCACTAATTAACCTGGATTTCCCCTATCAGCACCTGGGTCTTGGCGGCGGCGGGTGGTTAGTAATATGTTATGACCACGCTCACTACCACGCACACTCCTATAGATGGCATGCGTCCACGCCTCTGTGCTTCCACGCCGTGTACAGTGCCCCCACGCTGCCAGACTCCCTCATAACACAATATTCCTCTGTCCTACGCTCCTAAAACACATCCCTCCTGCCCTACCCTGCCCTTAACACACTCCTTCCACGCTCTATGCTGTCATCCATTCCCCATAACACAGCTTTCCTTCCCGCTACGCTACCACCCATCCCCCATAACACAATATTCCTCTGCCCTACCCTGCCCATAACACACTCCTTCCACGCACTAAGATGTCATCCAATCCCCATAACACAGCTTTCCTTCCCCCTACGCTACCACCCATCCCCCATAACACAACATATCCCTTCCCTACACTTCCCATAACAATCCTTTCCCGCCCTATGCTGTCACCCATCCCCCATAACAAAGCTCTCCTCCGTCCTATAACACAGCTCTCCCCCGCCCTACTCTTCCATCCACCCCCCCATCACAGCACAACCCTCCCCTCCTCCTCCTCCTCCTCGGCGCACACCCTCGCTTCCTCGGGGCAGGGATGGATGCGTGGTGCTTTCGTCCGTCCGTGTTTGATGCACAGCTTCATTGTTGAATCCAGTTATAAACATTTGCAGATTTGAATTGTAAATAACATCAAGGAAAAAAAAAGCATGCACAAGACTCTTCACTCGCGACTGCATGCGGGTGGGGGGGGAGAGTCAAGGCTGGACGGGGAGAGTCAAGACAGGGACTTTTATCTACCATTAGCTCGGGAAAGGTGTATAATAGTCTCCTGCATTAAGACCCGTGGCTCGACAATCTGCAAAGTCTCGTACATAGGATTTTTTGTTTATGCCTTATAAAATCTTTCTTTATGAGGCAGAAAATGGCCTTGCGACTCGCCTCTCTGCATTTTGTATCGCTTGTGTGTTTTTGAGCGGCGATGCTTCGGGGGAATGCATTTAGCGGGCATAGACAGCGGCATGATCTACTGGACATATTTTCCTTGTATCCCCGGAGCGAGTGGTGATGGGCCGTGTTGCTGTTATCGCCCGCACAAAACTTTGCCCAACGATGCCCGGCCGAGGTCACCGAGCAGCCCGGGAGTGGCCGTGTTGCTTGCCTCAACGACCGATGGAAAATTTATGAGCTTGAAATGAAAATCAAGTCGCAGTGAAGCTCAGCAGTATTACGCCAGTCAGACTTAGTGCTTCACAGTTAAGTCCAGCTCAGCAGACTCAGCGCCAGGATTCCGCACAGCCCACAGTCAGACAGCGAACCAGCCAGACAGACCCAGACAGACGGACAGACAGAGAGACCTCGGCAGGGAGAGGGAGAGAGAAGGAGTTCAGTAGCACCAGGCCGGAGTCTGATTAATTAAAGATACGCCGAGAGCCATATGCCAGACAGCCACAAGTCATGCCGCTGCGCCTCACCGTCTTCACCCTTACACACGACCGACGGAGGGCCATTATTTAGCGGGCGGCGCGGGACTGGTTTATGGCGCCCTGGATTGGTGTGCAGGATCATGATGGTTCTTTAATGAAATCTTTGTGGAGCAAGACTGACTTCAGGCCTACTGCCCCCACTTTCCTGCCTGTCTGTCGCGGAAGGGCCGGGAATATATCTCTGGGCGCCGCCACGCCACTCACAATTGTCAGGTCGTCAGCGGCGGCTTAGGAGATCAAGCCTCTTCATTAGCGAGCCCCACTTGGTACGCTTTTTTTCCCGTTATATAAATTCCAGTCATACAGAGACAGTTTGAAATTAAAACCTCGCGTCACCATCACCCGACTTAACAAATCCTCCTCCATCAAGGCCGGTGCGGGGCTGGACGGGGCTTGGCGGGGCTAAGGCTGAAGGACGGGGTGGTCGACCTTCTCTCCCTCGAGGATCACGCACTCACATGAGACGAGAACCATCCTCGCCTGCGAACCAAACATATATAATGCTGATGTCGGCGACGGTGCGGCCTCGGATAATAAACGATGGTGCCACGATGGACGGGGGTGGAGGGCAGCATTTTTTTATTTTTTTATAGTATTTGACGTATATAAAAATGAGGATAAAAACGATGGTAGAGGAAGCCACGGCGCATCAAGGCATTAGTTAGGGCTCAGGGCGGGCGGCATGCATTAAGGGCCATATTTTTAAACATTTCTGCGCCCAAGAACACGTAATTTACTAGTCTTTCGTTGGAGTTTAGGGCATTTCCAGGGGTACTTTTATGACCCTGGTGGTAGTCTGAGCCGCCTTCTGTACCGTGAACCTAAAAGAACACTCATTAGAACTCGATTAACCTCCTTTTTGACCTTTGGAAATAGTTGGTGTGTGGGTTGGGAGCATCTGAAAATACCAACCTTAAAACCCCTCACGCGGCGCCGGACACCCACGCACCCACCAGGCTCTCTTAGGCAAACACAGAGGTTACGCTGCTATGTAAAGAGTCCCCTCCTCATAAAGCCTTCCTTCTTCATTTTCTCCACTCCCTAATTATTAAAAACGATGAAAAGTCCGACGCAGGAAAAAGAAAAAGGCAAGCATGCATAAGTTGCTTACCTTAAGTGCGGGATATGTGAGAATATGTAAATAATATAAAGCCACTCCCTCCTCCTTCTCCTCCTCCCCGGCGTCCTCGGCTCCTCGCTGGCCCTGCTGGCTCGAGTGTCTGCTGCATGGAGTCCACTCTTTCGGATTGTCCAGGAGCCGGTCGGGAAAAGTGTCCAGTCATAGCATTGTACAAACCCCCACCACGACAACCTGGCCACGTGTACCCCCTCACCTGTACCTCTCACCTGTACCCCTCACCTGTACCCCTCATCTGTACCCCTCACCCCTCTGCCCCAAGCTGCCATACTTAACTATTCCACACCACCGCCGCCGCCATACCTGTACTGTAGCCTGCCACACCCAAGTCACGTGTACCGTCATACTCTCATTATGTATCCCCCCCCACCCCCCACCCCCGAGCCCTCCGCCACATCATCCATCTTTAGCCACACCGCCGCTCTTTGTTATTCCAGTCCACTGCATGCCACACCACATATTTTGTCCCACTCTGCTACTCCTCCTCCTCCTCCTCCTCCTCCTCCACCTCTGACACATTTACGGTTTTCTCTCGCTCCACATGCCTCGTCAACATGCCTTACCTTTTATTTGTATTTTTTTTTCTGTTACGTTCTGCCACATACTCTATTTTATACCACATACCTAGTGCTTCTCCCCTGGCACATGTTCTCAGCTCCATCCACATACCAAATGCAACATACCGTACTTTCTAACAAAATGATCACACCTGACCACATACCATACCACATGCCATACCACATATTTCCTACCCCATTGTTACTCCTCCTCTGACACAGTTAACATGCCTTACCTTTTAGCTGTATTTTTTTTCTGCTACGTTCTACCACATACTCTATTTTATACCACATACCTAGTGCTTCTCCCCTGGCACATGTTCTCAGCTCCATCCACGTACCAAATGCAACATACCGTACTTTCTAACAAAATGATCACACCTGACCACACACCATACCACATTCCATACCACATATTTCCTACCCCATTGTTACTCCTCCTCAGACGCAGTTTTGCAATTCTAACCACATGCCACACCCTCTAACGCTTCCTATTCCACATCATTCCACCACGCAGTCACTAAATTTGCCACACCCCCTCAACCCTCTCGATGCCACACCCCTGATCTGCCCTTCATTCATGTCACATATCCTCACCACTCACACCCCATTGGCGGCACACCCAAGGCACCATCACCACCGCCATCACTCTACGTGTACGCATAACCGTTCCGAGTCCGAATCAGTCAAGTAGTTCTCAGCGAAGTTCATCTTTAATCCTCCGCCGTGCCCCAGAAGCCCGATTTTGCATCCCATTGTGGCGGTGCTTTCCCGGCGCTCACCTCAAGCTTACCCGTCGCCCGCTGCCCGCCATGCCTGGTTGGAGTGCAATGCCGCTGATGTCTATTCAAGGAAGGGTTGTGCAGCTGCTGCCCCGGCTCAGGGTGCGTGAAGCTGTGCTGGGTGGGGTGGTTGGGGGGGCGTAGCTTGGAGGGGAGTGTTGGGGAAGGCTGTGTGGCGAGTGTGTGCAGCGAGAATTAATATCCGTTTGCCTCGTCGTAGCGGCGGCAACACGTGTGAATGTCTTGGCAAATATAATATTTACATGGACTTTTGCTTCATTAGAAAAGGTGACAATTAATATTAAAATGAGTTTTTATTGCACAGAAACGCTTTTGCCTGACTGATTGAGCTTTAACAGACATTTAACACATGGGAAGGAATGATTTCTGAATATATATATATATATATATATATATATATATATATATATATATATATATATATATATAGATATATATATATATATATATATATATATATATATATATATATATATATATATATATAGTGTGTGTGTGTGTGTGTGTGTGTGTGTGTGTGTGTGTGTGTGTGTGTGTGTGTGTGAATTTATCTATTTATATATTTATTCATGTATGTTTATGTATTTATTTACTTATAATTTATTTATTTATTTATTTATTTATGTATGTATGTATGTATGTATGCATGTATTCATTATTTCATTAACTTTAAATATAAAACTGAAGTCGGTTAGAAAATGTTGACAGTAATAAAGAGGTGCGAGTTTGTAAGTAATGGCAGTAAGTATACGGTGCAGGGGCCTGTCACTGGTGTGCGGCGGAAGGGGGGGGGGGGGGGGAGGCAGAGGAGGAGGAGGAGGAGGCGAATGTCAGGGAAGGACGGAAATTGCGGAGAGCGAGAGTGGTAGGAATTACAGGAAGCCTAGGGTGTGTAGGGCGAGGGCATGGGATGTGGTCGGGTGGCCTGGGAGGGCTGCGGAAAAGAGAATAACTGGGAGGGGGGGGAGGGGGAGGGAGGTGGAGGGGGCGCGCCACACGACCATGTCACACGCACGGTAGAGCTCACTTGTACCTAACCTATCATTTACTTATTAGCCTGAGACCTACAACATGCTCCCCGCGACCCGCAGATCCCGCCTCTATTCCCAGGGCGTGCAAGGTGTAAACGCAGCGGCCGGAGGGAATAAACAGGGGAGCGTATGGTCAGGGAACCCAGCGGAGGTCTAGTGGTCGACGTCAGGGTCCTCGTGTATTGTGCGTCGGGGCTGTATACCTGAAGTGGTCGCCTTTGTCTTAAGTTCGCCAGGGTCCGCATCAGGTGAGTGCTGGCGCCCCTCCTTTTGTGACGTCACGGGCCAGGTATGCGGGCTGCGTCATATAACTGGGGGTGTCTTACTGCCTGCTTACCCGGCCGCCTGCCCCTCGCCATTGTAAAGTGAGGTGTGGTGAGGGAACGAGAGAGGGAGGAAAGGTGGGTGGTGGCTGCAGGTCGCTCTCATGGGGTGGTGGTCGCTTGAGGGTTGTTTACCTGAGCGCACGTGGCCGCCACCTCCACCGCCGCGTCCGTTGGTGCTGCCGCTCATGCCTCACGTCGCCGCATTGTTTGGCAGACACCCCGACACTTCAGAGTCTCGCCCTTGCCAAAACATGAACAAACAAATAATTAGCCGCCTCCTGTCCGGGCCGGTTTGTCTCGGTGAAGCGTGTTTCAATTAGGGTCTTTTCCGCCGTTTTAGTGTTGGTCGTGGCCCCGCTTGGCGAACCTGTACCTGTCTGGCCTGCATGCACCCACCTGACACTTGTTTTGTTCGACCGCTGTGCTAAGTCAGCGCGCGCACACACACACACACACACACACACACACACACACACACACACACCTCCTCCTCTCCTGTCCTCCCCATCACACACATACACACACACACACACACACCTGGAAGCTTATTCAGTTGCCGTAGTTACTCACTCAACCCGCCGGCCAGACGCTGTTACCAGGCTGAAGTGCAGGAGATAATGAGACGTCTCGTGCGGTATTGAATGGGAAACCAGCAGCAAGAATATATTTTTTTTATATATAAAGCTGAACGATGAAAGATTTTCCTGCCTTGATTGATAAGAGCAAGGAGTGGTTAGATGACTAGCTGGTTGAATGGGAGGCTGACTGGTTAGCTGGATGAATAGAGGTGGGGAAGGGAGGGGAGGGAGGTGGATGAGTGGATTGGTGAGGAGATTGTTAGCTGGCCGGCGAGGAGAGAGGGAGGCTGTAGCTGTCCTGTGTAGTACGTGTGTGGAGGCTGTGTGTGTGTGTGCGCGCGTGTGTGTGTGTGTGTGTGTGTGTGATGGGGAGGACAGGAGAGGAGGAGGTGTGAGTGTGTGTGTGTGTGTGTGTGTGTGTGTGTTAGGGGGGATGGAGGGTCTTGGAGAGGGGGGAGGGGAGGGGTAGGGGGAGGGGATAGAAAGTCTCATCCCTCCCTGGTTGTTTGTCTTCGTCCTGTGTTTGTTTACGGAGGATGGAACGCGTCGATGAGAACTTTCCTTTTTTCTTTTTTGGAGTTCAGTATTTTTTTTGGCCTCCTCCCCACCGCCTCCTCCTCCCCTCCCCATGGTGAATCTGCGTCTGTGGTCCGGCCTTCCTCATTCCATCCCTCCCCTCCTCCTCCTCTTCCTCCCTTCCTCCCTCTTCCCCTTCTACTTTCTTTTCTCCATCTCTTCTCTCCATCCACTTATAATTTCCCGTTCTGTTGCTGTTCATTGTTGTAGTTATTTATGTTATTATTGCCCGGTTCGTGAATGGTGATTTTGTTTTCTACGTTGCCTGTCTGTCTGTCTGTCTGTCTGTCTGTCTGTCTGTGTCTGTCTGTGTATCTGTCCTTCTGTCTGTCTGTCTGTCTGGTTGTCTCTGTCTTATCGAAATATCTATAAAACGGATTGTCTTATTGTTACTAAATTCAACATCCTTATCCCCATCAGCATCATCATCACCCTTATCAGCATCATCATCACCCTTATCATCATCACCAACACCCTTATCATCACTATCTTCACCATCATCACTATCACCATCATCACCCTTATCATCCCTATCTTCACCATCATCACTATCGCCATCATCATCACCATCATCAGAAGCAGCAGCAGCAGGACCTTCGCCATTTACATCTTTATCGCTCCGGGCCGCGACCACCGCACGCCGCCACACCATATCGGCCGGCGAACAATACACGCATCGAAGGGAAAGCTGCCTGGCGCTCCGAAGACTCACATGTTATGTTCTACTCTCCAGCAGCCACATGAGGAAGCCTTCGTGTTTTAATATATACAGAGCCATGATAAACTGTAGTCATTAGTAACATTTTTATTTTTACTCTTATTATTATTACTACGGTTATTTGGGGGCCTTTAACAATGACCCACTCTGCCTCGCCAAATACTACGCGCTCAGGACAGGGCCTCAGAGCTGGGCAGAATAGTGAATGAGCTCTAATGGTTTGTGCATGGTTCCACGTCTCATTTTTTAGCTGAGGTGTGTATCCTTTAACGAAGCTTACCGTAATAATTTGGTTAGACCCTAAACAATTTTTTTTTCTCGGCAAGCATTTACATGAGGAGGAGGAGGAGGGGGGAGGGAGGGAGGGAGGGGGAGAGAGAAAGTAGTACCTCGCATTGGTATAAATAATGTCACCACTACACTAATACTAATGCAAATACTGATGCTGCTGCTGGCGATGGTGGTGGAGGTGGTGGTGGTGGTGGTGGTGGTGATGGTGATGGTGGTGGTGGTGGTGATGGTGGTGGTATACTTCTACAACTACAACTACTACTACTACTACTACAGCTACTACTACTTCTACTACCACTACTACTACTACTACTA